>NC_091982.1:267073585-267323585 GCF_044704955.1 Pristiophorus japonicus | reverse complement strand
AAAGCACCAATGGATGATTCGTCCGTGTTTAATGATGCTTTAGGAACTGCTGGGCCAATCAGAAATGACGATATCTATCAAAAACTGCAAGGTCAGGGGCTGGATTTTAAGCTTTTTTGTTTTCAGGGTGAAAATGGTGGCAGGGCGGGAAGCTACTGGCCGGGAATAGTTTGCACTTTGGTAAGGAATTTTTGCTATCTGGGCCCTGCGTCAGGGGGCACAGTGTGAAGGGAGGTGTTGTACACTTTTCGAGGTGCAACAATGGGAAAATCACGAACTAAAGTGTTGGGTCATGTGCACTCCAAGAGAGGCCTGGCGGGGGATAAAAACTTTTTGAAAAAAACACAAAAACATTCCCTAAACATTGCCCATGGCCCTACAATACAAATTGCTGAAAAAAATTAAAAGAACAAACACTCACACTTACCTTCGTGGTACGTTGCCTTGCTCACTGCCGCTGGCATGGCCTGACTTCCCAGGCAGTCATTGCGGGCGCACTGCCAGATCGGGCAAGTTGCCAAACTACCACCGGTGTCGCAATGAGAGACGTACCCGGCACAGCTCTTCCCGGCGGCACTGCTCAGTACCGCCGCAAAACCGGACGGGAGGATCGCGCGCGAAGGAGCGCAGGAGACCCGAACACTGCCTTTCACGCCACTCTGGGGTGAAACCCGGAGTGCAAAGGACCGGAAAATCCAGCCCCAGGAATTTCCTCAGGAGGCACACCACGGTTGATGTTGGGGTCGGACAGTAGGAGGGCCAAGGAAAGCTTCAGGTTTGTCAGGACCATCTGCTGCGTCTCCATTTCATGGAGGGGAGCACAGACACACTTGGAAGCAAAGTGTTTGTGCTCCTTTAAATATTACATCATGCACCTCAGGTAGTCCACTTAATATTCCAATCTTACTATTTCTTCTTTTCCTTTATATCAAAAACAGCAAAATACCACTGAGGAGGAGGAATAGAATGAGCAATGTCCTTCTGCCTCAGACCTGGTCACCACATTCTCACCTGTACTGTCATTAACATTATCGATTTAGACCTTGGAATCAAAAACACAATTTCTAAATTTGCGGATGACACCAAATTGGGCAGGAGGTGAGAGGATAATCACTGAGGAAGACTGTAACAAATTACAGGAGGACATTATTAAACTTGCAGAATGGTCATATAATTGGCAAATTAAGTTTAACACAGATAAATGTGAGGTATTACATTTTGGTAGGAAGAATAGGGAGGTCACTTATTACATGGAGCGTGAGAGTTTTGCTGGGATAGAGGAACAAAGGGATCTCAAAGTACAAATATACAAATCATTAAAAGTTAGCAAGGCCATAAAAAAGCAAACCAAGCACTAGGGTTTATTTCCAGAATTGAAAAGTCGGGAAGTTATGCTTAATCTGTCTCGAACCTTGGTTGGACCACACTTAGAGTACTGTGTACAGTTCTGGTCACCATATTATAAAAAGGATATAGAGGCACTGGGGAGGTGCAGAGAAGATTTACATATTAGGAAAGTATGAACAGGCTGGGTCTCTTTTCTCTTGAAAAAAGAAGGCTGAGAGGTGACCTAATAGAGGTCTTTAAAATGATGAAAGATTTTGATAGAGTGGATGCAGAGAGAATGTTTCCACTTGTGGGGCAGAGCATAACTAGAGGCCGTCAATATAAGATAATCACCAAGAAATCCAATGGGGAATTCAGAAGAAAATTATTACCCAGAGAGTGGTGAGAATGTGGAACTCACCACCACAAGGAGTGGTTGAAGCGAATAGTATACTTACATTTAAGAGGAGGCTAGATAAGCAAATGAGGGAGAAGGGAATAGAGAGTTATGCTGATGGAGTTAGATGAGGAAAGACGGGGGGGTCGCGAGTGGAGTTTAAATCTGGCATGGACTGGTTGGGCTGAAAGGCCTGTTTCTGCGCCGTGTATCCTGTGTAATTCAACTTTTCTCTCGCAGTCGCCAGCGAGAGAGAATGACATGGTGGTGCGGCGGGCAGGGGGAATAGTGCCAATGAAGTTTTGTTATTGGGTAAGAGGCAGACCATGAGGCTGTGTGCATTGATGGCATGAAATGTACCAGAGGTGTCATTGAAGCTGAAGATTTTGGCCCTTAATTAAATTACCCTTAGCAAGTTTGTGCAACACATTTGGAACATAGAGTAATTCCCATCTTCCCAACTTTGTTAGCTGAAACTTGCAACATGGGAACAATTGCAAAGATTGCGAGGCAGTATCACCGAACATACTGAATACTTCAGCAAAAATGCAGAAATGCACAAGGACAGAAATGCTATGCAAGATGTTACATACAGACTTAGAGAAATACTCACTGCCAATTCAAATAACCTCGACATTGTTTTAGGGTGTATGCTAAAACCAGGCCAGTCCCATGGAGCAGTCAGGCACCCATTCTTAAATAAAAACAGAAAACGCTGGAAATACTCAGCAGGTCAGGCAGCATCTGTGGAGAGAGAAACAGAGTTAATGTTTGAGGTCGATGAACCTTCATCAGAACTGGGAAAAGTTAGAGATGTAACAGGTTTTTAAACAAGTGCAGGGGCAAGGAAAGGGGGGATTGGAGGAAAGAACAAAAGGGAAGATCTGTGATAGAATGGAAGACAGAAGAGATTGAGAGACAAAAGGAATGATGGTGCAAGGCAAAAGGGAGAATGGTAATGGGACAAGTTAAGAAACAAAAGATGAGTCTTGAGAGGGTGTAAATGGAAATGGCAGAATCATCAACAGCTACCATGGGAAAGAGAAAAAAAACAGTGAAAAAGAAAAAAAATAGGGGCAGGGGTTACTCTCTGATATTGTTGACCTTGATGTTGAGACCAGAAGGCTGTAAAGTGCCTAAATGAAAGATGAGATGCTGTTCCTCGAGCTTACACTGAGCTTCATTGGAACAGTGTCGGAGGCCAAGGACAGAGAGGTCAGAATGGGAGTGGAACGGGGAATTAAAGTGACAGGCGACCGGAAGCTTAGGGTCACACTTGTGGACTGAACGGAGGGTTCCATACAGCGGTCACCCAATCTACACTTGGTCTCCCCAATGTAGAGGGGACCACATTGTGAACAGTGAATACAGTATACTAAATTGAAAGAAATACAAGTAAATCGCTGTTTCACCTGGAAGGAATGTTTGGGGCCCTGGACAGTGGATGGGAGCAGGTAAAAAGGCAGGTGATGTGTTTGCACGGGAAGGTGCCATGGGAAGGGGAGGGGGTGCTTGGGATGATTGAGGAGTGGACCAGGGTTTCGTGGAGGGGGCAGTCCCTTTGGAATGCTGAAAGGGGAGGGGAAGGGAAGATGCGTTTGGTGGTGGCATCACGCTGGAGGTAGTGGAAATGATGGAGGATGATCCATTGAACGTGGAGACTGGTGGGGTGAAAGGTGAGGACAAGGGAACACTATCGTGATTCTGGGAGGAAGGAGAAAGGGTGAAAGCAGAAATGCGGAAAATAGAATGAACACAGTCAAGGACCATGTCAACCATGGAAGAGGGGAATCCTCGGTTGAGGAAACAGGAAGACATACCGGAAGCACTAGTATGGAAGGTGACATTGTCAGAACAGATGCGACAGAGACAGAGAAACTGGGAGAATGAAATGGGGTCCTTACGGGAAGCAGGGTGGGAGTCGGTGGGCCTATACTGAATGTTTGTCAGTTGCCTATCCCCAGAAATGGAGACAGAGAAGTCAAGGAAGGGAAGTGATGAGATGGAGATGGACCGTGTGAAGGTGGGGGGAGGGGGGAAATTGGAAGCAAAGTGAATTCAATTTTCTAGTTCAGGACAAGAGCAGGAAACGGCACCAATACCAGATGTACCGGAAAAAGAAGTGAGGGAGGGGACTTGCCCACGAAAAGGCAGCATAGCTAGGACCCCTGCGGGTCCCATAGCACCACCTTTAATTTGGAGGAAGTGAGAAGTTGTTTACTGTAAGAACAAGTTCAGCCAGGCGGAGGAGGGTGGTTGGGCCTCTGTTCGAGGAAGAATGCACCCGTTCTTTGTAAGTGAAGTGTGTACTGGGGCAGAGCTTCATCAAAAGTTGTGAAATCAAATTATTTGATGTAAATGAGGGTTACACTTACTTGAATCTGAAGGTTTAGCAACACCTCAAATTTAAATTTCTCATCCTGGTGTTCAAATCCCTCCGGGCCCTCATCCCTCCCTAATTCTGTAACCTCCTCCAGCCCTACAACCCTCTGAGATATCTGCCGTTCTCCAATTATGGCCTCTTGTGCATCCCCTGATTTCATTCACCCCTCCATTGGTGGCTGCACCTTCAGTTGCTGAGACCCTAAGTTCTGGAATTCCCTCCCTAAACTTCTCCGCCGATTTATCTCTCTCCTCCTTTAAGATGCTTCTCAAAACTGACCTCATTGACCAAGCTTTTGGTCACCTGTCCTAATATCTCCTTCTGTGGCTCGATGTCTAATTTTGTCTGTTAACTCCTGTGAAGCGTCTTGGGACGTTTACTATATGAAAGGTGCTATTTAAATGCAAGTTGTTATTGTTGTTGAAGCACAGCCTCATTTTGGCAACAAAATCATCAGCAAAATTCAACACATATGAATCCATTGCATGAAGTCAGCACTGAAGCCTCAAAAAACAACTCTTTTGTGTAATGAATCTCTCTGTGCTGGTGATGTTCAATGCTCCGTAGTTGAGGAAGTGGCACTGATGGATATCTGCACAGACAGCTAATAATACAAAAGACCCCCAGCCTGAAACCGTCATTAACCCTGAAGGACCTGTATCAGTGCAAGCGGTCTCTGATGCTGTAGTTGTTTTGTGAAGGACAGCCCTCCTTTCCAATACCTCCCGGATCAGAAGCGTCAAGACACCATACCATCATTGAATTATAGAAAAATAGAAAAAAAATAGAAAATAGATGCAGGAGTAGGCCATTCGGCCCTTCGAGCCTGCACCACCATTCAATGAGTTCATGGCTGAAAATGCAACTTCAGTACCCCATTCCTGCTTTCTCGCCATACCCCTTGATTCCCCCCAGTAGTAAAGACTACATCTAACTCCTTTTTGGTTCATTGTAACAAAGCATAAGTTTGTTGCCAATTTGCCAGTGCTTCGCTGTTCTCCCAGATCAAAACACATTTGCTTTAAGTGATTATTAACCAGTAATTTAGTATAGCCACTCTACTGAGGGATAAACAATGTATTCATCTCCAACCTCTTTCCACCCCTCTACGCCCCTCTCTGTTCCACCCTACGTTAATAGGGCTCTCCCTGGCCCCAGTTCAACTAGTTCACTTTCCCTCTCTTTCTGGAGAGTCTGGAGACTGGAAAGCCTCATGAGGGTCTCGAAGACTGGCGGAGTATCATGTTCCATGATCATTCAGGGGTATGGCTGGAGCATGGGACAGCTAGGATGGGTGGCTTTTGGAGCATCGGATCAGTGAGGGTGGCTGGGATGTAAGGGGGAAGTAAGATTGTAAACATTGAGGGAGTCGAGGTTGTGGTTGTGGTGGTTGGAGGTCAATCATCACAGCCCCAGAACACCACTGCAGAAGTTCCCCAGGGCAGTGTCCTAGGCCCATCCATCTTCAGCTGCTTAATCAATGACCTTGCTCCATTATAAGGTCAGAATTAGGAATGTTCGCTGATGATTGCACAGTGTTCAGTGCCATTAGCAGATAATGAAGCAGTCCATGCCTGCATCCAGCAAGACCTGGACGACATTCAGGCTTGGGCTGATAAGTGACAAGTAACATTTGCCCCACAAAAGTGCCAGGCAATGACCATCTTCAACAAGCGAGAGTCTAACCACTCCCCTTGAAATTGAATGGCATTACCATCGCCGAATCCCCCACCATCAACATCCTGAGGGTCGCCATTGACCAGAAACTTAACTGGACCAATCACATAAATACTGTGGCAACAAGAGCAGGTCAGAGGCTGGGTATTCTGCGGCGAGTGTCTCACCTCCTGACTCCCCAAAGCCTTTCCACCATCTACAAGGCACAAGTCAGGAGTGTGATGGAATACTCCCCACTTACCTGGATGAGTGCAGCTCCAACAACACTCAAGAAGCTCGACACCATCCAGGACAAAGCAGCCGCTTGATCGGCCCGCAACCCACCACCTTCAACACTCACTCCCTCCACCACCGGCGCACCGTGGCTGCAGTGTGCACCATCTACAAGATGCACTGCAGCAACTTGCCAAGGCTTCTTCGGCAGCACCTCCCAAACCCGCGACCTCTACCACCTAGAAGGACAAGGGCAGCAGGCGCATGAGAACACCATCACCTCCACTTTTCCTTCCAAGTCACACACCATCCTGACTTAGAAATATATCGGCGTTCCTTCATCATCGTTGGGTCAAAATCCTGGAACTCCCTCCCTAACAGCACTGTGGGAGCTCCTTCACCACACGGACTGCAGCGGTTCAAGAAGACAGCTCACCACCACCTTCTTAAGGGGCAATTAGGGATGGGCAATAAATGCTGGCCTCATCTGCAACATCCACATCCTAGGAACAAATTTAAAAAAACACATATAGTGGGGAGATCAGCGAGGAGGGGAGATGGGGCTAGAATCACTAAAAGGAAAATGCTGGAGAATGGGGCTAAATGCCGTGCAAGAGATACAGTCAGGACTACTGGCCCAGTACATGGGAAGATCCAAGGAAGAACATTGGCACTGGCCAAGAGCACAATAGAGGTGTTGGGCTGGAATCTGCCAAAGTCAGCAGAGGTGAAGAACAGAAGTGTCAGGCAATGAGCATGAGTTGCTGCAGACACAGCCAAGAAGGCTGTGAGGATTTCTTTTAAAAATTGGAACATGTCTGAGTTGCTGGAGGGAAGTAAACATAATTAAAGTACATGCATCACATCTCTTGGGAGGGATAGTCTGCAGTACACTAGCTTCCCAACAGTGGAGTGTACCCTGGAGCTTTTGGCAGCTCCAAAAGCTGATGGCTCTGGGCCTTGTTATAGAGAAACTCAACAGGTGTTATGGGGAAGCAAACATTGAGCTGTGGCTGTTGGAGGTATTTTTGATGTCCCAGGAACCACACAGAGGTTCATCTCTTGGGGGTCAAGGAATACCAACGTGGCAGAGTGCCTTACAGTACAGGCATCATGGCAGCTGCCAGGAAAATGAGCATTCATTTGCATGCTGAGGTGCTGATGGTCACAAACAAGCTAGAAATTGAGATAAAGAAATCTTATTTTGGTAATATATGTGATGCTATTGATTAAAGGAACATGCACGGTCATGTGGGTGCAGTCTATGAGTAACTGGACCGTGGGGAATTATGACACTCTGTAAAATTGCACTGCCCTGACATGCTGCCACTGTGTGAAGGTGGATGAACTGACTTATTCTAGCAATTTAACTGACTGTAGCTTTGAGGCAGCACTAAATGTATTGTTATGTGGCTGAACGTCTCAACAGGAGGCCCAAGTTCATGCGAAGTTAGCACCATTTAAAGCTAGACTGCACTACTTAAAGCCAGCCTGCACCTCTTAAAGGGGAGGTGCATTCTAGCTTGAGCAGACTTGGGAAGAAAGTCTGACCTGGAAAAACACTGACTAATAGAACAACAGGGGAAAGCTCGTGCTCTAAGGATCTCAGATGCTGCACTGGAGGCCTTGGTGGAAGAAGTAGAGAGGAGGAGAGAGATCCTCTATCCACAGGTGGCAAGGGGACCCTCCAGACAAACTCTGTGAAGGCAGTGGAAGTAGCTGTCCATGGTGGTCAATGCCAGAAGTCAGGTCCCAAGGACCTGGGTGCAGTGCTACAAAAGGTTCAATGACCTCATGCGAGAGGTTAGGATTAGGGTTCGCGTAAGGGTTAGGTTGAGGCACCTATCACTCAACTACCAACAACCTCTATCAAACAGGGCTCATAGCTCACATTCAGAGCTTCACCTCATCCTCAGACACTTACCACTGCTGCAAGCCTCACACCCACATCTCACAGCTTGCACACACTGTCAGCTATTCAACCACATTACACCACACTCATTACACCTCTCTTTTGCAGGACAAGTTGGCGCATAACTGACCATCGCAGAAGTTAACGGATGGAGGACAGGCACAACTGCATGACATTACCCCAATGGAGGAGAGTTGGTTGCTATCATTCGAGCGGCAATCACTGAGCCCGTGGCCAGTGGCGGGCCTGAAACACTCGAAGACAACAGTATTCCTATTTCTAATCCTCTTTCTCACAGCCCACTTCCCTTTCATCCCAAAATCTCTTCCGATTTACAAGCTGCAGAAGGTGTAAGCATGCACCTCTTGTATTCCCACCCCACCCTGTACCACTACCACCACCTCCCCTCACCACAACCCGACCTTTGTGCCTTTCTTCAGATACCCAAGAACTGCTACCTGGCCAGGCAGTGGTGGAGGAGAAATAACTGAAAGAGGAATAAAGCAGTGATGATGAGGACACAGTATCGTCACTCGATTTCACACTCGCAGCCACCAGCTCAGATACTGACATGCGTGTACTTTACAGGATAGGTTAGAGGTGGAATCTGCATGTAGTGATACACCAGGCAGAGTGGCCTACAGCCGGGGCAGGGGGAAATGATAGCGCAGGTGCCAGCTCGACAGAGACAAACTATGCTGCCGTGGACTCAGATGAGCACTTGCAACATGCAGCCCGTTACCCCTTCTTGGGTGTAACGCCCCTACTTAAAAAAGGAGGCAGACAGAAATCAGGAGACTATAGACCAGTTAGCCTAACATCTGTCATTGGCAAAATGCTGGAGTCCATCATTAAGGAAGTAGCAGCAGCACATTTAGAATATCATAATGCAGTCAAGCAGAGTCAGCATAGTTTTATGAAAGGGAAATCATGCTTGACAAATTTGCATGAGTTCTTTGAGGATGTAATGAGCAGGATGGATAAAGGGGAACCAGTGGATGTGGTGTATTTGGATTTCCAGAAAGCATTTGATATGGTGCCACATAAAAGGTTACTACACAAGATAAGAGCTCATGGGGTTGGGGGTAATATATTAGTGAAAATAAAGGATTGGCTAACTAACAGAAAACAGAGAGTCGGGCTAAATGGGAAGCACAAGGGTGATTAATTGACTTTTGTATGCAATATGGCACGGTTTGATTCATAACTTTGGTTGGAATGTTTATTTTGTCTTGGCTTTTTGTTTTGCATCGTGGCCAAGCAGACTCTCTGATGGTGAGTAACAGAGTGAAGGCGAGCTGTTAGTGAATGTACAATTGAAGTTGCATTTATTGCCATCACAGCTGGATGAGCGGTTTTGCGCAGCCCGGCCAAAAGAGGCTGTCTGGATTGCCTCCTCCCTTCCTCTTCCTCCTCCACTACCTCCTCCTCTGCCTCCTCCTCCTCCTGCCGCTCCTCAGCTGGTCGCCGTATGCCTGGTGGCAATGGCTGTGCCCTCATGATGGCAAGGTTGTGCAGCATGCAGCAGATCACCACGAATCCCAACACCTGCTTGGCCAAGTAATGCAGAGCTCCCCCAGAGCGGTCCAGGCAGAGGAAGTATTGCTTCAGCACGACAATGATATACTCAATGATATTTTGTGTGACAGCATGGCTTTTTTTGTATGAATGCTGCCTACGTGTGAGTGGGTTGCGCACCGGAATCATGAGCCATGTTGTTAACGCATAGCCGTTGTCATTCAGTAGCCACCCTCTGGTTTGCCGTGGTTGTTCAAATGCAGTTGACAGGGTGGACTGCTGCAGAATGAAGATATAATGACTGCTACCAGGATACTAGGCATTGACCTGCCTGATTCTTTGAGTATGGTAGCACACCAGCTGGACATTGAGGGAGCAGAATCCCTTTCGGTACATCTCTGAGTTTACAGGTGGCGCCGGTAAAGCGACCTGCACCACAGCGAAGTCTGCTATCCTTGCGAATCCCTGTGCTCACTCCACCTACTGCTCTCTAGCCAGAGAGAAAGAAATGTGTTCAGCTCCCTTGTAATACAGAGCCTCTGTGACCTCTCTTATGCAACAGTGCATGGCACACAGGGAGATATGGCAAACATCTCCAGCTCCAGCCCGAAAGGAGCCCGACACATAAATGTTCATGGCCATCATGACCTTCACAGCCACTGGCAATGTGGTCCTCATCCTGCTCTGAGGTCGCAGCTGTGGCTGCAAAAGATGTCAGATTTCAGTGAGGACATTCTTGGTAAAGCGCAGACGTTTGACAAACTGTTCTTTGCTGAGGTTCAGGTAGGAATATTGCTCCCTGAACACCCTAGGCAGATGTGGCCTCCTGCTGAGAGCCCATCTTCCCCTCCTCCTCCCTCTGCCAGCAGTTGTCCTGCTCTGTGTTACCTTTGCTCATTCTCCCTGTCATGCTGTAGGCCAAATGGAATGCCTACTAGTCCACCCACATCTTGGAGCATGTGGTCCATGCAGAATCCTTGAAGTCAGGACAAAGTCCTTCAGGACCTGCTATGCCACTCCCTATAGACTTTAGCAACTTTAAATAACTGTACAAACCACCAACACTTCTACAAATTCAGCAACAGCCAGTAGAAAGCAATCAGCAACCAATCTATAAATAGTTGATGAGCTCTAGTAAGAAGGAGGAACTGAGGGAAATCCTTATTATCCAGGAAATTGTGTTGGGGAAATTGATGGGATTGAAGGCCGATAAATCCCCAGGGCCTGATGGACTGCATCCCAGAGTACTTAAGGAGGTGGCCTTGGAAATAGCGGATGCATTGACAGTCATTTTCCAACATTCCATAGACTCTGGATCAGTTCCTATGGAGGGGAGGGTAGCCAATGTAGCCCCACTTTTTAAAAAAGGAGGGAGAGAGAAAGCATGGAATTATAGACCGGTCAGCCTGACATCGGTAGTGGGTAAAATGATGGAATCAATTATTAAGGATGTCATAGCAGCGCATTTGGAAAGAGGTGACATGATAGGTCCAAGTCAGCATGGATTTGTGAAAGGGAAATCATGCTTGACAAATCTTCTGGAATTCTTTGAGGATGTTTCCAGTAGAGTGGACAAGGGAGAACCAGTTGATGTGGTGTATTTGGTCTTTCAGAAGGCTTTCGACAAGGTTCCACACAAGAGATTAATGTGCAAAGTTAAAGCACATGAGATTGGGGGTAGTGTGCTGACGTGGATTGAGAACTGGTTGGCAGACAGGAAGCAAAGAGTAGGAGTAAATGGGTACTTTTCAGAATGGCAGGCAGTGACTAGTGGGGTACCGCAAGGTTCTGTGCTGGGGCCCCAGCTGTTTACATTGTACATTAATGATTTAGACGAGGGGATTAAATGTAGTATCTCCAAATTTGCGGATGACACTAAGTTGGGTGGCAGTGTGAGCTGCGAGGAGGATGCTATGAGGCTGCAGAGTGAATTGGATAGGTTAGGTGAGTGGGCAAATGCATGGCAGATGAAGTATAATGTGGATAAATGTGAGGTTATCCACTTTGGTGGTAATAACAGAGAGACAGATTATTATCTGAATGGTGACAGATTAGGAAAAGGGGAGGTGCAATGAGACCTGGGTGTCATGGTACATCAGTCATTGAAGGTTGGCATGCAGGTACAGCAGGTGATTAAGAAAGCAAATGGCATGTTGGCCTTCATAGCAAGGGGATTTGAGTTAAGGGGCAGGGAGGTGTTGCTACAATTGTACAGGGCCTTGGTGAGGCCACACCTGGAGTATTGTGTACAGTTTTGGTCTCCTAATTTGAGGAAGGACATTCTTGCTATTGAGGGAGTGCAGCGAAGGTTTACCAGACTGATTCCCGGGATGGCGGGACTGACATATCAAGAAAGACTGGATCAACTGGGCTTGTATTCACTGGAGTTCAGAAGAATGAGAGGGGGTCTCATAGAAACGTTTAAAATTCTGACGGGTTTCGACAGGTTAGATGCAGGAAGAATGTTCCCAATGTTGGGGAAGTCCAGAACCAGGGGTCACAGTCAAAGGATAAGGGGTAAACCATTTAGGACCGAGATGAGGAGAAACTTCTTCAACCAGAGAGTGGTGAACCTGTGGAATTCTCTACCACAGAAAGTTGTTGAGGCCAATTCACTAAATATATTCAAAAAGGAGTTAGATGTAGTCCTTACTACTAGGGGGATCAAGGGGTATGGCCAGAAAGCAGGAATGGGGTCCTGAAGTTGCATGTTCAGCCATTGAATGGTGGTGCAGGCTCGAAGGGCCGAATGGCCTACTCCTGCACCTATTTTCTATGTTTCTATGATCCCTTTAAATAGCACTGGTGGGAGGGTCCTTCCTCTGCTGAACACATGCTAAGTTGTGCGTGTTTATGAGAGAGCGTTCGCTGGAGCATTTAGCTCCAAAATGGCAGCGCTGGCGTCAAATCAGCATTACGTGCTGACTGATGTCACGATCTGCCTACTCTACATCCTTCCGTCTCCCGCTCTCTGCACCCGTGCATGCCAAGATGGCGTTTGGTGCGGCACGCACCAGAAGTATGCACAAGCACATCATTTTGGAACCGAATCAGCACCCATAGCTGACATATCAGGCGCTCAGTGATATTTCTGCCGCTGAAGCTCAGTTTGAAGATTCCCCAATGATGGGGCACCAGCGTCTACTACCAGCATCAGAATGTTTGGCGCCAAACATTCTGGCGCTGGTATACCTGTAAAGAAGGTTCCTGCACCATTTCTGGGCATAAGGCCAAGTTTCCTCCCGAAAAAAATGTTTTAAACCGGTGCACAGACCCTAGAAGCACCGTCGGAAAAACCCTTACCTTCAGTTACAGAAATCCGTGCTGGCCCACTCCTATCCCCGGCCAAAGCCCCCCACCCCCCGCTATTTTATATACACTTTATGCATCTTAAAAATAAATCAGTTCAAACAAAACTCACCATTAATGCTCCGAAATCTAAATACAAGAAATCCAAAGCCTGTGTTGACTGCTGCTGGATTGACAGTAGGAAAATAAAACAAATACAAATGAAATGAAGCCAAAGCTGGAGTGACTGCTGCTGGAGTATCAGTCAAGGGAGGTCCCCTAAATGGATGCAAAGATTTTTTTCTGCGCATGTGCATTGCCCATGCACATTTCGGTGGCCATTTTGTTTTGAAGAGCTTGCGCTGTGCGTTTCAGGCATACACTCGAAGCCCGCCCTGCCAGCTGGAATCTGGTAGTGCCGGCGCCAGAAGGTGCGTAGGATTAAGAAAACTTAGGATTTTTATTTTCAGCGCTATGGGGCCTAAAAAAAACGGCCGTCCAGGTGATTGAGCGCCATTATTTTTATTTTGCGAAACTTGGACCCTGAAAAAGGGTTTAAATAAAAGTGCTATGTTAGTAATGCAGTATGTGATAAAACCAGGTCATTCATCAAATTACTCATGTGCATAGTATTCCAGGTGTATTCCAGGCTAGGTTACAAAAAATTGCAAGGAGAACTTAAAGCACATTTATTAACCAATGTTACCATTGGAAATTCTCTTCACTATTTTATCTTTGGAACTGGCAGCAATAACACAAGAACTTTTTTACTTTACTCAATAAAATGTTTGGAAGCATTTCCAGAAACAGAAACATGTAAGCATGCATCTATTACCTGCATTGAAGACGTCTTGGACATTTTACTGAATTACTTCCACAAATGACTGCACTTCTAATCATGTTACATAGAATTACAGCACAAAAACAGACCATTCAGTCGGTATATATGCTCCACAGGGTCCTCTTCCCGCCCTATTTACTTCCTTACCCTTTCGATGTATCCCTCTATTCCTTTCTCCCACGGAGATTTATCTAGCTTCCCTTTAAATGCATCAATGCAATTTGTCTCATTCACTCCATGTGGCAGAAAGTCCCACATTCTCAGCACTCTCTGAGTAAAGACGTTTCCTGAGTTCCCGATTGGGTTTATTAGTGACTATTTTATATTCATGGGCACTAGGTTTGAACTCCTCACAAGTGGAAAAATCTTCTCAACGTCAATCCTATCAAACCCCTTCATAGCTTTAAAGAAACCAGGTCATCTCTCAATTTTCTCTTTTCTTGAGAAAAGAGCCCCAGCCTGTTCAGTCTCTCCTGATAGTTGTACCCTCTCAGTACAGGTAAATCCGTTTTCACTTTCTCCAATGTTTCTATATCCTTTTTATCTTGCATAAAATTGTATAAAAAAGTAAGCTTGTAATTGAAAGCTAACTTACTGCGCCATTCAGCATTTAAAGATAAGCTAAGATCAGTAAACTGATTCATCCATTCCATATTATCTTTATTACCTTGCTTGTTATCTGACTTACCGAAACTTTAAAGTTGTGTTTGCAAATGCTGTAGCCAATTTGCACAAAACAAGATGCTATAAAACAACTGATGAATGGCTAAATGTTCTCGTTTTATTGGTTTGAAATGAGAAAAGCAAGGTTGGCCAGGTTTTCCCAAACTCTTCTTTCGTATAGTGAGAGTTACTGGATCTCTTACGTCTGTCTGAACATGCAGACAAGTCAACGTCCCACTCAAACATCAAAATGTCTTGGAACAGCATACAACTACTAAAAATAAAGCAAGTCTTGCATTTATATCGTGCCTTTCACACCATTGGACGTCCCAAAGCGCTTTACAGCCAATGAAGTACTTTTTGAACTGTAGTCACTGTTGTAATGTAGGAACAACATAGATTTTCCTCTTGGACAGTGTTCCCTCCAGAGCTCTGTTGGGTATGTTTATTTTGCGACCCTTTAAAATATGTAGATTTGTTTTTCAAAAAATGAAGTTTTGTTTTAAATAATTAATTAAGTTCTATTTTGATTAATTTTAAATGTGTGATGAGTTTTTTAAATGTATCTTACGCCCTTGTGTGTTTTGGAGGGTATTCTCATTCATGGTTATGGTGATTGGAATCCTAAGTGTGAATAGGAATATCCCTACTCTGATAGGTTGTGCCGGCCCACATGATCCCAGTGATATGTACGAAGCGTATACGCTGCTGGGATACCTGGGCCTCTATGTAGGCCTTCGTGCAGATGCCCAGGACCAGAAGTCACCGAAACTCCGGGAACAACAGATACTTTTGTAGAAATTTTTGTGGTTGGCAGCATTCACCCGCAGAAAGCTTCCGACCACAGATTCTCGGACAATGCTTTTCTTGAAAGAATTTTTACTAACTCTGCTACTCCTACAAGATTCTCCCCTAGTGGCTTGCGTAGAGCTGGTGAAAGGCTGCTGTTGCTCATGTGGAGACCCTTGAGGTGTTCGTGGCTGTCGAATTCAGGGAGCTCCACCCTCTGACGGCCTGGATGCAGACTGCAGCACTTTGAATGTTGCCCGAGCAGTCTGGTCCAGCTGACCTTCTGGCACCATGGCCGTATTGGTTGAGGGATGGTGTGGGAGCAAACTTGCTGACATCCTGGGAGAGAACAACACCTACCACTCCCACTGCATCACTGCCACTCCCACTGCACCACTGCCACTCCCACTGCACCACTGCCACTCCCACTGCACCACTGCCACTCTCACTGCGCCACCGCTATTCCCACTGCACCACTGCCACTCCCACTGCACCACTGCCACTCCCTCTGCACCACTGCCACTCTCACTGCACCACTGCCACTCCCACTGCGCCACCGCTATTCCCACTGTACCACTGCCACTCCCACTGCACCACTGCCACTCCCACTGCACCACTGCCACTCCCACTGCACCACTGCCACTCCCACTGTACCACTGACACTCCCACTGTACCACTGACACTCCCACTGTACCACTGACACTCCCACTGTACCACTGCCACTCCCACTGTACCACTGCCACTGTACCACTGACACTCCCACTGCACCACTGCCACTCCCACTGTACCACTGCCACTCCCACTGTACCACTGACACTCCCACTGTACCACTGACACTCCCACTGTACCACTGCCACTCCCACTGTACCACTGCCACTCCCACTGTGCCACTGCCACTGTACCACTGACACTCTCACTGCACCACTGCCACTGCCACTGTACCACTGACACACCCACTGCACCACTGCCACTCCCACTGTACCACTGCCACTGTACCACTGACACTCCCACTGCACCACTGCCACTCCCACTGTACCACTGACACTCCCACTACACCAATGCCACTCCCACTGTACCACTGACACTCCCACTGCACCACTGACACTCCCACTGCACCACCCCTATTCCCAATGCACCACTGCCACTCCCACTGTACCACTGCCACTGTACCACTGACACTCCCACTGCACCACTGCCACTCCCACTGTACCACTGACACTCCCACTGTACCACTGACACTCCCACTGCACCACTGACACTCCCACTGCACCACTGCCACTCCCACTGTACCACTGCCACTGTACCACTGACACTCCCACTGCACCACTGCCACTCCCACTGTACCACTGACACTCCCACTGTACCACTGACACTCCCACTGCACCACTGACACTCCCACTGTACCACTGACACTCCCACTGTACCACTGACACTCGCACTGCACCACTGACACTCCCACTGTACCACTCCCACTGTACCACTGACACTCCCACTGCACCACTGCCACTCCCACTGTACAACTGACACTCCCACTGCACCATTGACACTCCCACTGCACCACCCCTATTCCCAATGCACCACTGCCACTCCCACTGCACCACTGACACTCCCACTGCACCACTGCCGCTCCCACTGTGCCACTGCCACTCCCACTGTACCACTGCCACTCCCATGGAGCTGTGGTTCATCACTTTCTATGATCTTCAGGAGAGTAAACTACAGATGATGAATGACATCTTGAAAGCCCTATCCATGTGATCCACCAATTACTGCATGGTGGACATCTGTCTCTCCAAGACAGAGCACAGGTTTGAGACAAAACTCTTCATGGTAGCATTAGGAGTTTTTACTAAGGCTTCTTCTTAAACTGCTGCAGTCCATCTGGTGAAGGTACTCCCACAGTGCTGTTAGGATGGAGTTCCAGGATTTTGGCCCAGCGACAATGCAGGAACGGCGATGTATGTCCATCTGGATGGTGTGTGACTTGGAGGGGAACCTGGAGGTTGTGGTGATCCCATGCAGCTGCTGCTCTTGTCCTTCTAGATGATGGGTGTCATGGATTTGGGAGGTGCTGTCGAAGAAGCCTTGGCGAATTGCTGCAGTATATTATTAGCCAGTCCCTCGTATTGAGGATGACCCGCTTCCACACCAAAAAGGGATGAGTTCACCGGTGTTTCAGTGAGGCACCTGACATGCTAGGTTTCGAAGTAAATACTGAAAGGTGGATTCTTTTAACGTGGGGTGGCGGTTGCACACCAGTGCTTCCTATAGTAGTACACACTGCAGCCACTGTTGGTGCTGTTTGAGGTGGTGGGTGGGCTGATGATCAAGTGGGCTGCTTAATTCAGGATAGTGTCGAGTTTCTTGAATGTTGTTGCAGCTGCACTCATCCAAGCAAGTGGAGAGTATTCCATCACACTCCTGACTTGTGCCTTGTCAGTGGTGGAGATGCTTCGGCAGTCAGGAGGTGAGCCAATCGTTGCAGAATACCCAACCTCTGACCTGCACTTATGTGGCTGGTCCAGTTGAGTTTCTGGTCAATGGCAACCCCCAGGATGTTGATGGTGGAAGATTCGACAATGATTGTGCCATTGAATTTCAGGGGAGGTGATCGGACTCTCTTTTGTTGGAGATGGCCATTGCCTGGCAAATGTTATTTGCCACAGGTCTTGCTGCATGCGGGCTTGAACCGCTTTATTAGCTGAGAAATTTCAATCATCAGCGAATAGCCCCAATTCCAACCTTATAATGGATCACTGATGAAACAGCTGAAGATAGTTGAGCCTAGGACGCTGCCCTAAGGAACTCCTGCAGTGATGTCCTGGGGCTGAGATGATTGGCCTCCAGCAATGACAACCATCTTTTGTGCTAGGTATAACTCCAGCATTGGAGAGTTTTCCCCCTGATCCCTTCAGTTTTACTAAGACTCCTTGCTACCATACTCAGTCGATTGCTGCTTTGGCAGTCACTCTCACCTCACCTTTGGAACTCAGCTCTTTTGTCCATGTTTGAACTATGTGGTCGAGAGCCGAGTGGTCCTGGCAGAACCCAATCCGAGCATCGTTAAGCAGTTTATCGGTTAGTGCCGTGATAGTACTGTTGACAACTCCTTCCATCACTTTGCTGATGATTGGGAGTAGGTTGATGGGACACAAAGTAGCTGAGTTGGGTTTGTATCAGAACATAAGAACATAAGAATTAGGAACAGGAGTAATCCATCTAGCCCCTTGAGCCTGCTCCGCCATTCAAAAAGATCATGGCTGATCTGGCCGTGGACTCAACTCCACTTACCCGCCCGCTCCCCGTAACCCTTAATTCCCTTATTGGTTAAAAATGTATCTATCTGTGATTTGAATACATTTAATGAGCTAGCCTCAACTGCTTCCCTGGGCAGAGAATTCCACAGATTCACAACCCTCTGGGAGAAGAAATTCCTTCTCAACTCGGTTTTAAATTGGCTCCCCCGTATATTGAGGCTGTGCCCCCTAGTTCTAGTCTCCCCTATCAGTGGAAACAACCTCTCTGCCTCTATCTTGTCTATCCCTTTCATTATTTTAAATGTTTCTATAAATCACCCCTCATCCTTCTGAACTCCAACGAGTAAAGACCCAGTCTACTCAATCTATCATCATAAGGTAACCCCCTCATCTCTGGAATCAGCCTAGTGAATCGTCTCTGTACCTCCTCCAAAGCTAGTATATCCTTCCTTGAGAAAGGTGACCAAAACTGCACACAGTACTCCAGGTGCGGCCTCACCAATACCCTATACAGTTGCAGCAGGACCTCCCTGCTTTTGTACTCCATCCCTCTTGCAATGAAGGCCAACATTCCATTCGCCTTCCTGATTACCTGCTGTACTGCAAACTAACTTTTTGGGATTCATGCACAAGGACCCCCAGGTCCCTCTGCACCGCAGCATGTTGTAATTTCTCCCCATTCAAATAATATTCCCTTTTACTGTTTTTTTCCCCAAGCTGGATGACCTCACACTTTCCGACATTGTATTCCATCTGCGAAACCTTAGCCCATTCGCTTAACATATCTAAATCTCTTTGCAGCCTCTCTGTGTCCTCTACACAACCCGCTTCCCCACTAATCTTTGTGTCATCTGCAAATTTTGTTACACTACACTCTGTCCCCTCCTCCAGGTCATCTATGTATATTGTAAACAGTTGTGGTCCCAGCACCGATCCCTGTGGCACACCACTAACCACCGATTTCCAACCTGAAAAGGACCCATTTATCCCAACTCTCTGCTTTCTGTTCGCCAGCCAATTCTCTATCCATGCTAATACATTTCCGCTGACTCCGCGTACCTTTATCTTCTGCAGTAACCTTTTGTGTGGCACCTTATCAAATGCCTTTTGGAAATCTAAATGGACCACATCCATCGGTACACCTCTATCCACCACGCTCGTTATATCCTCAAAGAATTCCAGTAAATTAGTTAAACATGATTTCCCCTTCATGAATCCATGTTGCGACTGCTTGATTGCACTATTCCTATCCAGATGTCCCGCTATTTCTTCCTTAATGATAGCTTCAAGCATTTTCCCCACTACAGATGTTAAACTAACCGGCCGATAGTTACCTGCCTTTTGTCTGCCCCCTTTTTTAAACAGAGGCGTTACATTAGCTGCTTTCCAATCCACTGGTACCTCCCCAGAGTCCAGAGAATTTTGGTAGATTATAACCAATGCATCTGCTATAACTTCTGCCATCTCTTTTAATACCCTGGGATGCATTTCATCAGGACCAGGGGACTTGTCTACCTTGAGTCCCATTAGCCTGTCCAGCACTACCCCCCCTAGTGATAGTGATTGTCTCAAGGTCCTCCCTTCCCACATTCCTGTGACCAGCAATTTTTGGCATGGTTTTTGTGTCTTCCACTGTGAAGACCGAAGCAAAATAATTATTTAAGGTCTCAGCCATTTCCACATTTCCCATTATTAAATCCCCTTTCTCATCTTCTAAAGGACCAACATTTACTTTAGTCACTCTTTTCCTTTTTATATATCGGTTAAAGCTTTTAATATCTGTTTTTATGTTTTGCGCAAGTTTACTTTCGTGATCTATCTTTCCTTTCTTTATTGCTTTCTTAGTCATACTTTGCTGTCGTTTAAAATTTTCCCAATCTTCTAGTTTCCCACTAACCTTGGCCACCTTATATGCATTGTTTTTAAATTTGATACTCTCCTTTATTTGCTTGGTTATCCATGGCTGGTTATCCCTTCTCTTACCGTCCTTCTTTTTCACTGGAATATATTTTTGTTTCACACTATGAAAGAGCTCCTTAAAAGTCCTCCACTGTTCCTCAATTGTGCCACCGTTTAGTCTATATTCCCAGTCTACTTTAGCTAACTCTGCCCTCATCCCACTGTAGTCCCCTTTGTTTAAGCAGAGTACGCTCCTTTGAGACACTACTTCCTCACCCTCAATCTGTATTACAAATTCAACTATACTGTAATCACTCATTCTGAGAGGATCTTTTACTAGGAGATCATTTATTATTCCTGTCTCATTACACAGGACCAGATCTAAGATAGCTTGCTCCCTTGTAGGCTCTGTAACATACTGTTCTGAGAAACAATCCCGTATGCATTCTATGAATTCCTCCTCCAGGCTACCCCGTGCGATTTGATTTGACCAATCGATATGTAGGTTAATATCCCCCATGATTACTGCCATTCCTTTTTCACATGCCTCTATTATTCCCTTGATTATTGTCCGCCCCACCGTGAAGTTATTATTTGGGGGCCTATAAACTACGCCCACCAGTGACTTTTTCCCCTTACTATCTCTAATCTCCACCCACAATGATTCAACATTTTGTTCATTAGAGCCAATATCATCTCTCACAACTGCCCTGATATCATCCTTTATTAACAGAGCTACCCCACCTCCTTTCCCTTCCTGTCTATCTTTCCGAATTGTCAGATACCCCTGTATGTTTAATTCCTAGTCTTGGCCACCCTGCATCCATGTTTCTGTAATGGCCACCAAATCATACCCATTTGTAATGATTTGTGCCGTCAACTCATTTACTTTATTTCGAATGCTGCGTGCGTTTAGGTAGAGTGTTTTAATACTAGCTTTTAAACCATGATTTTTAGTTTTGACCCCTCCTGCAGCCCCTTTATCTTCATACATATTGTCCCTTCCTATCACCTTGTGGTTTACACTTACCCCAGTGCTACTCTGCTCTGTTGCCTCCTGCCTTTTCTGGATAGGAGGGACCTGGGCAATTTTCCACGTTGACGGGTAGTTCCAATGTTATGGGCTCAATTTTCTCCGGTGATTTGCGCTGTTTTTTTGGTGCACGCCGCTTTTTTTGGTGTAAGTTTTTAAATTAAAATTTCCCCAAGCAATCTGCATCAGCATAACTGAGTTAGTTACGATTTTTTTAGGTTTGTTTTTTTTTCGTCACAGAGGGTGTAACCCGATGTTTGCACCAGTTTTTGTCAATTATGGAAATTCGCCCCCCCCCAAAATTTCTCTTGCCGACGTATCTGACCACTCCCAAAAAACCTTCTGGTGAGTTATGAATAAGCAGACCACATTGAAAAATCGCGCAGAAAGACGCCATTGTTTTCCAACGAAGTTTTGGAGGGAGTCAAGAAGATTTAAATATATATAATAAAGATTTTTTTTACCTTATGATGCAGTAAATGGAAGTTTGATGGAATTCTGTAACTTTTCATTTTCTTTCAACTGACACGCTACCACCGAAAGCCTGCAACCAGGCTGGAGGGTCAGAGCATCAGCCGTCAGAATCTGTCCCACGCCCAGACACAGGGGCTCGGGGCTCAGCTGCAAAAGAAGTCCCGGGGGGGGGGCAGGGGGAGGTGGGGGGTTGTGGAAGCCAATTGGAACACATCACTAGCCTGCACTATGCATCAAATGTAGCCCGGGAAATTGGGGGAGCGGGTTGGGTGTTCCCAATCACTGCAACTGCTCAGACCTGTCACAGGGTGTGGTCTATACTGACCTGTCACAGGGTGTGGTCTATACTGACCTGTCACAGGGTGTGGTCTATACAGACCTGTCACAGGGCGTGGTCTATACAGACCTGTCACAGGGTGTGGTCTATACAGACCTGTCACAGGGTGTGGTCTATACTGACCTGTGGGGAGACAGAACAAAGAAACTTGTCCTGCCTGCCTGCCTGCCGTTTTGAGTTTCATGCAAAAGTAAAATTTAAGCATGGGGGCGATACTGATAATGCCAAACCTTGTGCAAGCCTTTGGCATCATGGTGCTGCGGCGTGTAGAGGGTGGTATGTGGGGTCAGGTTCACCTCTGACCTTCTGAGCGGTTCGAATCGCTACCACTCCCTGGGTTCTAGACTTGGGATTTATTTGGGGGATGTGACAAAGTGCAAGAGACAACTGTTTTGGTGCAAAGAACTTTGATTTTATTACAGACAAGAAAGGTACAATGGAAAGCTTGAAATGACTAGAATAAAGAACACTTCACCACACATTCAAAGGGGGTTACAGAAATAATACACCTCCCACCTCCCAATTCCTAACTCTGACTAGGTTAAACTCCAGGGCAGACAGGGCTTATGCTCGGCAATGCTTTATTGTCAGTTAGCGGTGGTTCGCGATTTTGGGGTTTGCTGGACTCTAGGTTCTGCTTGCCATACCCCATACGTCGTAGAAGACTTCTCACTGCGTAGTCTCCAGTTGGGTGGTGTCCGCTGATGCAGCAGGGCGTGTATTGGACTTATGGGGTGAGTACCCACTTTCTTCCATTAGAAATAGGTTTTAAAGTCTCTTTAGGTAATGTTTCACCTGTTGGTAGCTCGGACCAGATTGTAGAGTGGGAACTTTTGAATCTTCGGTTTCTTCTTGAGGAGTCTTGATTTTGGAATTGGTCGATCGCGGTGCTTTCGGTGTTACCACGTTGGTTGTGGTCAGTTGTTACCGTGATTTCTTTCTGCCGGGATGACGTTCCTCCTTCTTCTTTTCGGTAGCAGGGCAGTGTGGCCCCGGGAGTGTTGTCGAGGCTGGAGAGACTTGTTAAAACTGCTGCGGAGGTCTCGCTCTCCTTCTTGATGCTCTATGATGCTATGCACCTAATGCTGCACCTCCGATGCCCAAAAACCTTTGTTAACCAGGGCCCCAGTTATACTTTGGAAGCCATTCTAATCTTCGCGCCAAATCAGCCCTGATTCTTTGTTTAATTTTTGGCGGGCTTGATATCTCTTTGTCATATTTTGGCAGGCCCATTAATGTTAACCTGTCTCAGATGTGTCGATCCTTTAAATTGGTTTCTTGATCGGGGAAAATTAGCTTTGGTATTTGCAATGTCTGCCTAGGCCTGGGTTTTCCATGCGGGCTGGATGTGCCATTGTTATTATGTATACGCTGGATGGGTTTCCTGCTCAGGGTGATGGCTGGCTATCTCTGGGTTGATTGTTGCTATGTTAATGTCTCCCGGGGAGAAGGGTTTTCGAGTTTACATAATTCCTCAGACAATTTATTTAGCTTCAATACCCAGACAGTTTCAATACCCAAACTGTTTTTTTGAAGGACAGTTATCCTTTAGTTCTTAGTCCTTTCCACACGGACCCAATCTGCCTTGTAACATCCCAAATTCGATTAAAACTCGTTTTTTCTTCCACATGCACTTCAGGATCTCAAACTTTCTGGTTGATAGTTCCAAATTAAATTTCCTTTCCAATGAGTCCAAACACTGGGGGGTGGGGTTCCCACGAATTTTGCCACCCTCCAATCCTCCCTGTGACACTCTACATGCTTGAGTGTCATGCTAGGTGAGCAAAATTCCTGATCTCCCGAGAGTCAACCTTCCCCTGTATTTACCGAGCTAAACTTAAACATGCGTCCCCCCTTGAAATGTAATGCAGTTCACAGGCGGATACAGTCATTTCAATTATGTTACAGCATAGAGGGGGGCCACGCCCCTCCATTACCCGCTTTTACGGAAAATAAAGGTACATAGTCAAACACATTTTTAAGTAACATTCTTACAACACTCGATCTCTGCGTTTTTACAGCAGGTGGAAATTAAAACAAATCAAACATGGTAGTATGGTGTTACCCCTCCCTCCGCGATTCCCAAGTTCGGCCAGGGAGCGTATAGCACCCTTTGGTGCCTGACCCAACGGCCTCTGCGTTTCACTCGACAAGTGAGACACCATAAGTAAAGAATGATCGCGAGTTGACAGACAACCTAAATGTGCGAAGCTATTCTGATCCCGGCAGGAACTTCTATATTCCTGAAAATGTCCCAACAAGGTGGAATTGTGATCTCTGGAATTTTTCTCTCTATCTCAATTGTTTTCTGTTTCAGAGTGTAGAAATGTTTTTGTGAGATTACTACAGCTTCTAGCAGAGCGGTAAGATGTTCGGATAGAGGGAAAATTTCATAGCTAAAATGTACAACATAATCCAGCAGGTTTGTGATGTTTTCTGTAACAGTGAGGTGAAACATAGAAACATAGAAACATAGAAACATAGAAAATAGGTGCAGGAGTAGGCCATTCGGCCCTTCTAGCCTGCACCGCCATTCAATGAGTTCATGGCTGAACATTCAACTTCAGTACCCCATTCCTGCTTTCTCGCCATACCCCTTGATCCCCCTAGTAGTAAGGACCTCATCTAACTCCTTTTTGAATATATTTAGTGAATTGGCCTCAACAACTTTCTGTGGTAGAGAATTCCACAGGTTCACCACTCTCTGGGTGAAGAAGTTCCTCCGCAGCTCGGTCCTAAATGGCTTACCCCTTATCCTTAGACTGTGACCTCTGGTTCTGGACTTCCCCAACATTGGGAACATTCTTCCTGCATCTAACCTGTCTAACCCCGTCAGAATTTTAAACGTTTCTATGAGGTCCCCTCTCATTCTTCTGAACTCCAGTGAATACAAGCCCAGTTGATCCAGTCTTTCTTGATAGGTCAGTCCCGCCATCCCGGGAATCAGTCTGGTGAACCTTTCGCTGCACTCCCTCAATAGCAAGAATGTCCTTCCTCAGGTTAGGAGACCAAAACTGTACACAATACTCCAGGTGTGGCCTCACCAATGCCCTGTACAACTATAGCAACACCTCCCTGCCCCTGTACTCAAATCCCCTTGCTATGGCCAACATGCCATTTGCTTTCTTAACCGCCTGCTGCACCTGCATGCCAACCTTCAATGACTGATGTACCATGACACCCAGGTCTCTTTGCACCTCCCCTTTTCCTAATCTGTCACCATTCAGATAATAGTCTGTCTCTCTGTTTTTACCACCAAAGTGGATAACCTCACATTTATCCACATTATACTTTATCTGCCATGCATTTGCCCACTCACCTAACCTATCCAAGTCGCTCTGCAGCCTCACAGCATCCTCCTCGCAGCTCACACTGCCACCCAACTTAGTGTCATCCGCAAATTTGGAGATACTACATTTAATCCCCTGATCTAAATCATTAATGTACAGTGTAAACAGCTGGGGCCCCAGCACAAAACCTTGCGGTACCCCACTAGTCACTGCCTGCCATTCTGAAAAGTACCCATTTACTCCTACTCTTTGCTTCCTGTCTGACAACCAGTTCTCAATCCATGTCAGTACACTACCCCCAATCCCATGTGCTCTAACTTTGCACATCAATCTCTTGTGTGGGACCTTGTCGAACGCCTTCTGAAAGTCCAAATATACCACATCAACTGGTTCTCCCTTATCCACTCTACTGGAAACATCCTCAAAAAATTCCAGAAGATTTGTCAAGCATGATTTCCCTTTCACAAATCCATGCTGACTTGGACCTATCATGTCACCTCTTTCCAAAAGCACTGCTATGACATCCTTAATAATTGATTCCATCATTTTACCCACTACCGATGTCAGGCTGACCGGTCTATAATTCCCTGTTTTCTCTCTCCCTCCTTTTTTAAAAAGTGGGGTTACATTGGCTACCCTCCACTCCATAGGAACTGATCCAGAGTCAATGGAATGTTGGAAAATGACTGTCAACGCATCCACTATTTCCAAGGCCACCTCCTTAAGTACTCTGGGATGCAGTCCATCAGGCCCTGGGGATTTATCGGCCTTCAATCCCATCAATTTCCCCAACACAATTTCCCGGCTAATAAGGATTTCCCTCAGTTCCTCCTCCTTACAGTGGAGGGTTCGGGAATGGGGACAATCCGTTCCTGGGTCACTTGAACTTCTGCCTCGGGTTTAAAGCAAAAACTGCTGTCACTTACCGGACACCGGAAGTGTCCATGCTGGTAGTGGGTGACACTGGTGGTGACACAATATGTCCCACCCCCTATGTATGCTACCTGTGGAGGGACGCGGTCTTGTGCCGTTACCTCCATGGTACAGTTGATAGGCTGTGCGCCAGCAGCTTTAAACCCGCACTGTGGTTTAGAATAGGCACTCAAGTACTGGGGACACAGTATTATGTGTGCACCCCGGCTCCGGCACCCGGGGACGTCAGTACCCGTCATAGCGTGCTCCCACTTTATGATATATGGTGGGACCGCTGTGAAACAACGTGTGCACCTCCTTGGAAGATTCCAATGTTTTCCACCCTTTATACCTGTGCGGGTCGGGCTGTCCCACCCATGACCAGCACCGTTAGTACTGTCCCCATGATAGTGTGATTAGAACGCCCGCAATCTACTCAGACAGAGTCGGCTTCAGAAGCTAGACGGAGCTGGCACGGGCTTAGTGAATTACTATAGGGGTGCAGGGCTGTGAGGTGCTTGTTGCTGATCCAGGAGGGGACTAAACCTTGTTTTAAATCCTCCAGGTTGTTGCGGCCCTCGCCCAACAACCATGCCCCATACAGTACGCTCACCTCGTTCTGTGCAGCCTGGTCAGAAATGTTTCTAACCTCCCGTATAAGTGCATTCGCTGTCTGTGCATGTTTCTCCAGCTCAGCCACAATCTCCTTTAAATGGACAGTCATAACCTGGTCCTCGTGTAGCTCTGAGCCTACCACTGTGTTTTCCTCTTTTAGGATCTTTCTCAGTTGGTTCTTTAGACCATTTATCTGCGTTTGCAGTTCTATATCGTCCAGGCTATTTATCACATAGGATCCTGTATTATATGCAGTAAAAATGTCGTTCAAGTTTCCCCTTCTAATCTCCCTGTGCCCGTGTTGTCCTGAGCGTATAGGGTGTATAGATCTGCTTTGTCTACATTGCCAAAGCCTAACTCGTAAAATTTCTTAAACATTTCTCTGAGTAGGGCCTGGTATAGCTGTTCTGTTTCCTTCGGGCACCATGAAGGTAAGTGCACCTCGGTAAGGTTTAAAATTACTGAATCTACTGCATAGTGTACCCACTGGTATAACACCTTTTTGGTCGGTACCAAACTAATCCGTTCCCTGGGTCCTTGGTGGTGATAGGACACCTTTCTATTATTGTTCGCATTGGTGGGATTGTGGGCAGGGGTTTCTTAATGTGTGCTCTAAGTTCGGTGGTGTTAATTAGGAGTGGGGAG
This sequence comes from Pristiophorus japonicus, assembly GCF_044704955.1. Classification (NCBI taxonomy): domain Eukaryota; kingdom Metazoa; phylum Chordata; class Chondrichthyes; family Pristiophoridae; genus Pristiophorus; species Pristiophorus japonicus. Next base: position 267,296,116 of record NC_091982.1, on the reverse strand, counting down.
TGCGGGACCGTGCACCGTGTAGGCTGGAATCCCACCCCATCTCATCCCCGTCATCTTGCCATTGCTTGGCGAAGGCGATTGATATGCCTGCAGGACAGATCTCCTCTGAGCCCCACATGCAGACGTAAATTCCCTGTTCAGACTCCCACCACTTGTTCCAACACACTTTCACTCCTCCCCGTGTCCCCGTGATGGTACGGTACCTGTCATTACCGAGTCTTTCCCAGTCGGATTCCTCATCCCCCGTGTCCTTGCTCAACTTCCTGAGTCACCACCATCGACCCAGGGGAATCTGTCCTTTACAAGTCAAACACACACGTTTTCCCTCCGTAACACTGACCCGCGCAGCAACAACTCGTATCCTGGGGCATGGAATGGAGGCCTCCCCATAGGTAAACCCTTCCTGGCTGGAGTAGCAGGTGGAATTAGACCCCAGCCACGCTGGCCAACTCCCTTCGTGGGCATAAACGGCGAGCTCTTCCACACCTGGTGTGCAGTCACGATTGGTGCTCTCTCTCCCGAGCACCCATAGCTGAGGGATTCTTCCATGTCTCCTCAGCCGCTGCTGCTCATCCTTACCAGGGCGAGCAGGAACAGGACCCTTCTCATGTTGTTCTCCTTCCTGTAGGGACACATAAAACAGATTGTCCAGCTTTGAGAAAAGCTCTCTGGCTTGACAAAATGTGATCGAGTTCCAATTTGGGCTAATTTCTTCTCGGAGAACACAAATAAGTCTTTTATCAACTGGCTGTCTTTTCCAGTTCCCATAGGAACTGATGTCTGTTCTCAACTTTTGTCTCATCTTATTCCTATCGTTCTTGTAGTGCCTTTAAGATGGGGCCTTTTCCTTTCCACACGAACTGTTACCGGTGCTTCCTTCAAACACTACTCGGCCTATGTCACTAATTCGGCACTGGCTGGTGTCCGGAGCTCTTCCATTACACATTTATACAAATGTTTTTATCCTATTTTACTTGTTTTACTACTTCCATACGCGTGGCTTACTTATGGTCGTTGTGACCCCCAAAAAAACCTTACACTCATAATCCTACTCTAGGCTCGATTCTTATCATCCTAATTATGTACATCTGCCACCCGTTTCCAGGTGGCCAGGTTAACTCCTATTCTTCCCCTTTCTTCTCTGACCTCTGGATTTCCAGCGGGGCCGGTAGTAAGTCGGCCTGTACCGCAGGACTCGGTGTGCCCTGACTCCGCGGAGGTGGGTCTGAGTCCCACACTATTGGGGCAACATCCCCTCCGGTGCTGCAGCAAACCGCCCATTTAGGGGGTGGCTGCACAGTTCATTTCGTCACCTGAGGGTTCTATCTGGTCGAGGGCTGCGGGCTGGGGATTCCCAATTGGTGGCTGGTCCAACAATATCCCTTCCGGGGGTCCCTCGTCACCCAGGACTGCTGGCCAGGGGTCCCTGCTCGCAGGCTGGTCCCTGATCCTAGGTATCCCTTTGTGACTGGTCCCCCTCCCGGGGCTAAACCACTTAAATTGGGGCGCTGGTGACCACAGTGTCTTAGGCCGTGGCGTGTGGAGAGTCCTTCTCAGGGTTCTGACTACTGCGGGTGTGTCCGAGTCCCAAATGATTGGGGGGACAGCCCCTCCAGTAACACAGTCCATCGCCCCTCTAGGTACAGTCTGTGGGTCTGCCACGTCCCCTGTGCGATTACCACAGTCGGGGGCTGTTGGCTGACGATCACTGCCTTTGGTACGGTTCCCTGTTTCTGGCTGTCCCTCACGCTTAGCTGCTGCCCCTGGGTTGAAAAGTTTGCACTGATTTATGTGGAACCACTTTGTTCGGCAGGGCAGTTTTATGGCATAGACCATGGGGCTTGCCTTGTCAACAATGTGGTACGGTCCCATGTACAGTGTCTCAAAGACCCCTACTCTAGTGTAGTTCCTCACCATAACCTGGTCCCTATCAGAGAACCCGGGGACTGGGAGAAATTTAGAACTCAGCAGAGGAGGACAAAGGGTTTGATTAGGGCAGGGAAAATGGAGTACGAGAAGAAGCTTGCAGGGAACATTAAGACGGATTGCAAAAGTTTCTATAGATATGTAAAGAGAAAAAGGTTAGTAAAGACAAACGTAGGTCCCCTGCAGTCAGAATCAGGGGAAGTCATAACGGGGAACAAAGAAATGGCGGACCAATTGAACAAGTACTTTGGTTCGGTATTCACTGAGGAGGACACAAACAACCTTCCGGATATAAAAGGGGTCGGAGGGTCTAGTAAGGAGGAGGAACTGAGGGAAATCCTTATTAGTCGGGAAATTGTGTTGGGGAAATTGATGTGATTGAAGGCCGATAAATCCCCAGGGCCTGATGGACTGCATCCCAGAGTACTTAAGGAGATGGCCTTGGAAATCGCGGATGCATTGACAGTCATTTTCCAACATTCCATTGACTCTGGATCAGTTCCTATGGAGTGGAGGGTAGCCAATGTAACCCCACTTTTTAAAAAAGGAGGGAGAGAGAAAACACAGAATTACAGACCGGTCAGCCTGACATCGGTAGTGGGTAAAATGATGGAATCAATTATTAAGGATGTCATCGCAGTGCATTTGGAAAGAGGTAATATGATAGGTCCAAGTCAGCATGGATTTGTGAAAGGGAAATCATGCTTGACAAATCTTCTGGAATTTTTTGAGGATGTTTCCAGTCGAGTGGACAAGGGAGAACCAGTTGATGTGGTATATTTGGACTTTCAGAAGGCTTTCGACAAGGTCCCACACAAGAGATTAATGTGCAAAGTTAAAGCACATGGGATTGGGGGTAGTGTGCTGACATGGATTCAGAACTGGTTGTCAGACAGGAAGCAAAGAGTAGGAGTAAATGGGGACTTTTCAGAATGGCAGGCAGTGACTAGTGGGGTACCGCAAGGTTTTGTGCTGGGGCCCCAGCTGTTTACACTGTACATTAATGATTTAGACGAGGGGATTAAATGTAGTATCTCCAAATTTGCGGATGACACTAAGTTGGGTGGCAGTGTGAGCTGCAAGGAGGATTCTATGAGGCTGCAGAGCGACTTGGATAGGTTAGGTGAGTGGGCAAATGCATGGCAGATGAAGTATAATGTGGATAAATGTGAGGTTATCCACTTTGGTGGTAAAAACAGAGAGACAGGCTATTATCTGAATGGTGACAGATTAGGAAAAGGGCAAAGAGACCTGGGTGTCATGGTACATCAGTCATTGAAGGTTGGCATGCAGGTACAGCAGGCGGTTAAGAAAGCAAATAGCATGTTGGCCTTCATAGCGAGGGGATTTGAGTACAAGGGCAGGGAGGTGTTGCTACAATTGTACAGGGCCTTGGTGAGGCCACCCCTGGAGTATTGTGTACAGTTTTGGTCTCCTAACCTGAGGAAGGACATTCTTGCTATTGAGGGAGTGCAGCGAAGGTTCACCAGACTGATTCCCGGAATGGCGGGACTGACCTATCAAGAAAGATTGGATCAACTGGGCTTGTATTCACTGGAGTTCAGAAGAATGAGAGGGGACCTCATAGAAACGTTTAAAATTCTGACGGGGTTAGACAGGTTAGATGCAGGAAGAATGTTCCCAATGTTGGGGAAGTCCAGAACCAGGGGATACAGTCTAAGGATAAGGGGGAAGCCATTTAGGACCGAGCTGCGGAGGAATTTCTTCACCCAGAGAGTGGTGAACCTGTGGAATTCTCTACCACAGAAAGTTGTTGAGGCCAATTCACTAAATATATTCAAAAAGGAGTTAGATGAAGTCCTTACTACTCGGGGATTCAAGGGGTATGGTGAGAAAGCAGGAATGGGGTACTGAAGTTGCATGTTCAGCCATGAACTCATTGAATGGCGGTGCAGGCTAGAAGGGCCGAATGGCCTACTCCTGCACCTATTTTCTATGTTTCTATGTTTCTATCTCCCACTCGTGGTGTTTGCTGGGGTCTAGCAGCAATCGGTTGCTCCGATGCTGTGTTCCCATGTTGTTAGCAGCCTGCCAGTGTTCAAACAGATTCCTGACAAAGCTGTCCCGGTTCGCTTCCCTCAGCTGACCTTCCGTGAGTACCGGGGCTAACACATGGGTGGGGGTTCGCATGGCTCTGCCGGTCATGAGCTCGTACGGGGAGTACCCCGTGCTCTTTGACTGGCTGGCCCAGATCCCCATGAGGACCAATGGTAGGACCTCTACCCACCCTTTGGGTGAGTCCCCTGTCTCCTTATGTAACCTTTCCTTTATAGTATGGTTGAAACGTTCCACAGGCCCGGATGACTGCGGGTTGTGGGCGACATGCCATTTCCCTTTGATGCCGAGCACCTTCAGGGTCTCCTGCATCACCTGCCCGGTGAAGTGACTCCCCTGGTCGGACTCCACATTCTGGGGTAGTCTCCATCGGGAGAACACCTCCCTTATTAGGATCGAGCTGTTCCTAATGCAGTGGCTGTTTGGCATGGGAAGGCTTCCACCCATTTGGTGAACACATCCACCATTACTAGGCAGTACTTGTAACCTCCCTGGGCAGTGGGTAGGGGCCCGATGTAATTGATTTGGATCGACTGCCAGGGTCCCTCTACCCTCCTGATATGTCCCGTAGACACCTTTCTTTTCTGGGGGTCGGGGTTGTTGGCCGCGCACCAGACAGCTAGCACAGAACTCGTGGACATCTTCCCTGAGTCCTGGCCACCACCCTGCCTGTTCCACTCGTTGCCAAGTGATCTCAGGTCCGGGGTGTCCTGCTCCTGGACCCTCATGGGCCAGCTGGAGGAATTCTCTCCGGTGTTGTTGTGGTACTACCTATTGCTCCCCCCTGAACAGCATGCCTTCTTTAATGGCAATTGCTGCGGTGTCGTACGGGCCATCTATCCTTTCCCCTTTAGCTAGCGTGTTCAGGACAGTTTTGAAGATGGGGTCATGGGTCTGAACCATTTTCAGGTCCGGGGGCAATGCTACCCCTGCCCTTCGTGTCGTCCCTATCCTGCCCCTGACTGCTGTGATGGGGCCTGGGTTGTACGGATCCCAGAGCTTGTCTGTGTGGGCAACTTACTTGGCCAACATGTCAGCCTGCTGGTTTCCCTCGCTACGGGGTTCAATGGTGGAATGTGCCTTCACTTTGTGTATATAAACCTTCCCTCCCTCCCCCACAGCTGTCATGATCTTTTCCAGTAAAGGCTTAATTGCCAGGGGTCTCCCGTCTGCAAATGTGTATCCGCAACGGGACCAGATAGCCAGATACTCTGTTCACAAATTGCATGTGAACCTATTGTCCCAGCAAATCGTGTATGGGGTAGGGAATTCTTTGGGGTGTGTGACCACCAACACCACCACTGACAGTTCAGCGTGCTGGGCGCTCATAGTACTGGGGAGTATAATCGCCAGGGCAATGCCTGCCTTTGGGTCATACACTCCGCAGCCTGTGAGTCGTTCGTCCGCAGATACTGTGCTTGAACCGTCCACATAGATCTCTCGGCCTGTGGGGTGTAATCCGGCCCGAAAGCCTATGTTAATTTCCCATACCCCGGTGGGCTGTCCCTGGATAGATCATGGAGCCAAGGCTCGCAGAGACTCTTTACCCTTAGGTCCATTTGGGAGAGGAGCAGGGTCCAGCGAGCAATGCGGGCACTGCTCACCGTCCCGTCCTTGATTCTCCCGTCCAGGAGCATTTGGGTGGTCGTATGGTGGGTAAGGAGTGTGATAGAGGACCCCCCTGTGAAGATCAGTGATCTTTTCACAGCCCAGTGAGTGGCTAGGCGGTGCCGCTCACAGTTGGAGTATCCCTTCTCCATGTCCGTGAGTATCCTGGAGGAGTCGACCACTGGTCACAGCCGGCCGTGCCGCTCTTGAAGCAGTACTGTGCTCAGACTGTCCCCACTGGCTGCTACCTCCAGGAAAAACTCTTTACCCCCATCGATGGCCCCTAGAGCTGGTGCGGTCTGCAAGTCTTTCTTGAGTTGGATAAATGCTGCCTCGCAACCTTTGTCCCATTCCCGCTCCACTCCCTTGTGTAGGAGTCGGAGCAGAGGGGCTGCGGTGGCTGCATAATCCTCAATGAAGTCTCTGCAGTACCCGGTTAGCCCGAGAAAAGATCTTACTCCTGTTACTGTGTTGGGGGCGGGTAACTTCTGCACTGCTTCCCTTCTAGCTTTGTCTATAGCTCTTTCCCCAGCGCGCACAGCCAGTCCCAGGAATTTGACTTCCTTCAGGCCGATCTGTGCCTTCTTGGAGTTTACTTTAAACCCTTCTTCTTTCAGCAGCTCCAGCAGCTCAGCCAGCAGTGGGCCATGTTCCTCCCCCTGATCGGTGAACAGGAGCAGGTCATCCACATACTGCACCAACTGCTGGGGTCTGCTGAAACTCTTTAAACAGTTCACCATGCACTGATGGAAAACACTGGGGCTGTTGTGGAAGCCCTGAGGGAGACAGTTCCAAGTATATAGCTGTCCTTTAAAGGTAAAAGCAAACTTGTACTGATCTTCCCTTCTGAAAGGTATGGACCAGAACCCGTTGGAAATATCCAGCACCGTGAAGGTGGTCGCGGAGGCTGGGATACTTCCAGTGAGGTCGGTGACAGCAGCAACAGTGGGTGCACAGGCGGGGATGTTACAGTTGAGTATTCGATATTCCACCATGGCTCTCCAGGAGTTGTCCGGTTTCTTAACTGGCCACTATGGAGAGTTCACATGGGTAGCTATTGGTCTCAGTACCCCCTGTTTAACCAGAGAACCTAAGGCTGTTTCCATGTCTGTCTCCGCCTCCCTGGGGAAGTTATACTGTTTCTGTGGTCGGGTCATGGGGTCCCCATCTGTGCTAACCTTGACCCCATTTATTCTCCCGCAATCGTGTTTGTGAGTGGCAAAAGCTGCAAGGTTTGCCCTCACATATGCTTGGTACTCCATCGGAGTGTTACTGGCCAGTGCTTCAAGGTCGTAACCATCCTTTGGTTTCATGGTGCACACCGTCCCCTTTCCCTGTTTTCCCGGGATAACCATCACCTAACTCTCCTGTCCCGTACAGACTGACCCCCAAAGACAGTGGTTTCTTAAATCCACTAGGATCCCGTGGCCGAGGATGAAGTCAGCCCCCAGGATCCCTCTCCCTTCCTGCTCCCACTTCATCAGGACACAAGTCCAGTTGGTGCGGAGTGTTCCCAAATGAATAGAGAGTGGAACGGAGAATGAGCCATTCTGTTCAGTGCCTGTGAAACCCACCAAGCTGTAGGGGACCCCGTTAGACAGAGGTGAGGCAGCGGGGTTAGCTGCATAGACAAGGGTGCTTGAGGGACCGGTATCCAGCAGGTAAGTCCCTTTCACCTTTTCCACTTCCATCTGTATGGTCGGTCTCCCCCCGCATCATACTCGAGGGCACACAGGTGGCCAGGCTGTGCCTGTCCTAGTCACGGTTTTGGTTGGGAGGGGGCAGATGGGATTTCGGTACCGGTGGTGGTGGCTACCCTCCCAGGGCCATCTAGCATTGTTCGGAGCGCAGTCATGAATGTGTCAAACGTGTGGGGAGTGACTGGTTTCTCGGTCTCGGTCTTTTGAGCAGGGGCTGGAGAATTCTTCCCTGCGCGACTCTTCCATGGTTTCTACAATCCTTTCTCCAATGCCTACTCTTTCCGCACCCAAAGCAGGTACGTTTTGTATCGGAGGTGTTACCCCCCTCCTGGTGCCATTCCCTCTTATCCTGACTAGGCCTGATCTCATGGACCCTTTCCTTGGGTGGGTGCTCTTCCCTCCCCCTGCCGTTCCGGTAGGCTAGGGTCAGTTGCCTGACCACTCCCTGCTCGGTGGCCTGGGGCTCTCTCGGGTCAAACCAGGCCTCAGCCTTTGTTCTGATTCGTGGTGAACTGTTTGCCACCAGGCTTCGGAGCCAGCGGGCTCTTTCGTCCCGGGTTAGATGATCCTGGTTGAGGTCCCCACTACAGGCGCTCTGGTACACAGGCCACAGTCTGTCTGTGAAAGCCTGCGGAGTTTCCCCTGTGAGCTGCACTGTCTTCTCCACTCGGGAGAAGAGACTCCCGTCATTACAGCCCATGGCTTCTGGAATGTCTTCCTGGATGGCGGGACAGGTACTCTGCCCCCTTTTGCTCTCGGCAGAGGGGGACTGGTACAGCTTGCCGTCCAGTGAGAGGAGGAGCATCTTTGTTATCTCGGCATCATCGCACCCGTTAATATCCCCTGCCTGTTCCACTTCCATAAAGTGGACCGAGGGGTCTCCCTTTGGAGTGAGCTTTCCCAGGTGACTTATCATAGCCCTAAGCTGTTGGGTAGTGTGGGGAACCACAAATTGACTTTTCAGGGGCCCCTGATCCCCAGCACCGTTGGGCGGGCCAAACTTCTGTTGCCGGACCGGGCACATTGGCCCCGGCTCTGGCCATTCCTGCTCTGGTTCACCCACCTCTCCCTGCTGCCAAACCGAGCTGAACCTCAGCGCCACAGGTGGTAGTCAGCTATCCCTACCCGCCCCACAACTCGATCGCCCCTCCTGCTGCCGAACCGGTATAGTCACCGGTGCCACAGGTGGTGATCGAATAGTTTCCTCCTTCTCGTCCAGGTTTACCCGGGCCGTACCCGGGTTTATTAGGTATACCATGCCTTTTGCCTTGGACAGAGCAAGGGTTAAACTTTTGATCCATCGCTGGCAGGGACCATGGTCTCCCGCCTCAAACCCATTAGTGCTAGCTACTTTATAAGCTGCCTGTACATCTCTTAACTTCTCCTCCAGCTCTTTTACCTGAAGGGTAAGGCGCGTGCTTTCCTCCCGCAGTATCTTTTCATTATTTTTAGCCTTGGTAACCTGACACTGAAAATAGTCCTGGCTGTTCTTGAATCGTTCCATTAGCTGTGTCTTTCCATGCTTCAGCATACAGAGTTCTCCCCATAACCGTTCTCCTGCCATTGCCCTTTCATGTCATGTCTCTGCACATTCCCATAGTTCTGCCTGCAGTGACTCGATGTTGTTGTCTAGGAGTTGGAACTGTCGCTGTAACCAGGCCAACCAAATTACCTTCTCTACTGATTCCTTATGGTCCTTGCTGGCTGTCCACTGGGCCGCAGCATCTCCCGGACGCTCAGCAAGCAATAGACCAAGCACCCATTCCTTAGTGACATTCACTTTCTTATACACATCGGAGGAAATCCTCTCTTCCATCTTGATTCTTTCTTCCATAACAACACTCTCTGCATCACATCCCTTATACCAAAGTCCTGCCGCGGTTGCCATTCTGTAGAGGGTGGTGTGTGGGGTCAGGTTCACCTCTGACCTTCTGAGCGGTTCGAATCGCTACCACTCCCTGGGTTCTCGACTTGGGATTTATTTGGGGGATGTGACAAAGTGCAAGAGACAGCTGTTTTGGTGCAAAGAACTTTGATTTTATTACAGACACGAAAGGTACAATGGCAAGCTTGAAATGACTAGAATAAAGAACACTTCACCACACACTCAAAGGGGGTTACAGAAATAATATACCTCCCACCTCCCAATTCCTAACTCTGACTAGGTTAAACTCCAGGGCAGACAGGGGTTATGCTCGCCAATCCTTTATTGTCAGTTAGCGGTGGTTCGCGATTTTGGGGTTTGCTGGACTCTGTAGGTTCTGCTTGCCATTCCCCGTATGTTGTCGAAGACTTCTCACTGCGTAGTCTCCAGTTGGGTGGTGTCTGCTGATGCAGTAGGGCACGTATTGGACTTATGGGGTGAGTACCTGCTTTCTTCCGTTAGAAATAGGTTTTAAAGTCTCTTTAGGTAATGTTTCACCTGTTGGTAGCTCGGACCAGATTGTAGAGTGGAAACTTTGGAATCTTCGGTTTCTTCTTGAGGAGTCTTGCTTTTGGAATTGGTCGATCGCGGTGTTTTCAGTGTTACCACGTTGGTTGTGGTCAGTTGTTACCGTGATGGCGATGTCCAGAGTTATTGCTTTCTGCCGAGATGACGTTCCTCCTTCTTCTTTTCGGTAGCAGGGCAGTGTGGCCTCGGGAGTGTCGTCGAGGCTGGAGAGACTTGTTAAAACTGCTGCGGAGGTCTCGCTCTCCTTCTTGATGCTCTATGATGCTATGCACCTAATGCTGCACCTCCGATGCCCAAAAACCTTCGTTAACCAGGGCCCCAGTTATACTTTGGAAGCCATTCTAATCTTCGCGCCAAATCAGCCCTGATTCTTTGTTTCATTTTTGGCGGGCTTGATATCTCTTTGTCATATTTTGGCGGGCCCATTAATGTTAACCTGTCTCGGATGTGTCGATCCTTTAAATTGGTTTCTTGATCGGGGAAAATTAACTTTGGTATTTGCAATGTCTGCCTAGGCCTGGGTTTTTCATGCGGGCTGGATGTGCCATTGTTATTATGTATACGCTGGATGGGTTTCCTGCTCAGGGTGATGGCTGGCTATCTCTGGGTTGATTGTTGCTACGTTAATGTCTCCCGGGGAGAAGGGTTTTCGAGTTTACATAATTCCTCAGACAATTTATTTAGCTTCAATACCCAGACAGTTTCAATACCCAAACAGTTATCCTTTAGTTCTTAGTCCTTTCCACACGGACCCAATCTGCCTTGTAACATCCCAAATTCAATTAAAACTCATAGTTTCTTCCACATGCACTTCAAGATCTTAAACTTTCTGGTTGATAGTTCCAAATTAAATTTCCTTTCCAATGAGTCCAAACACTGGGGGAGGTTTCACACGAATTTTGCAACCCTACAGGAGGAGCCAATTGATTCAACGCCATCGCATCAGGAACCTCAGAGCCCGTAGGGTGATGGACAGGAGGCATTATCCACATCGGGTATAGAGAGACAGGTGTTTGTACCTCCACATCAGTGATGCAGACTGTCTCAGTAGGCTACGTTTCCGCAAAGAAGTTGTAAGTGAGATCTGTGAGTTGGTGAAAACAGACCTACAACCTAGAAACATCAGGAGGAAAGCTTTGTCAGTTGAAGTGAAGGTTACAACTGCACTTTCATTCTATGCATCCAGATCCTTGCAAGCTACAACTGGGGATGTGTGGGCCATTTCTTAACATGCAACACATGTTTGCATTCGCCAGATGACTGCTGCACTATATGCCTGGAGGAATGACGACATAAAGTTCCCCATGACCGCCCAGGCAATGCGTGACAGGGCTGTGGGCTTCTCCAGGATTGCTGGCTTCCCAAAGGTACAGGGCTGCAATGATTGTACCCACATCGTCTGCGAGCACCTTTGGAGGATTCCAAGATGTACAGGAACAGATAGGGCTTCAACTCTGTTAATGTACAACTCGTGTGTGATGACAAGCATCGCATCATGTCAGTCAATGCATGATACCCAGGGAGCACCCATGATGCGTTCATCCTACAACAGCATTATATCTGCTGTTTCAGCATGTCCCTACTCGTAACCTGGATGGAAGCTGACCAGGATTACAACATATCGCACATTGTGATGCGCAGCATAATTGTTGTGTATGGAGAAAGAGTCAGACTGAACACTGTGAGCTCAAAGTAAAGTGTGACCTTAGTCTTTTATTGCAGGTCTCCAGAGTGCCGCTGCAACCTGTGAGGCCTCCTTAAATACCTGTGGGATTATGGGATCCCTTGGGACTCCAGGGGATGAGCCCTCTTGTGGCTGTACAGAGTAAATACAAGTATACATATATAACAACACTCCCCCCCCCCCCGACCCCCAAATGTCAATAGTGTAACTATTTACAATGTGAGTCGATCTGGGCCCTTCTTGCCCTGGTTGATTGTCTCGGTGTGAAAGCTGGTGTTGTTGAATCATTTGCTGGGCCCTCGCTGGGCTGCTGTGCAGCTGGCCTTGCTGGGCTGCCTGGTGTATTAGGCCCTGCTGGGCTGCTGTGGATGATGGGTTCTGCTTCGTGTTCAACCATGGGGCTGGTTGCCACTAGTGTGTATGTTGGGGGATCAAAAAAGGTAGGGTTCAAGGTGGGTTGCTCAGGATAGTCCGTGAATCTGAGTTTGATTTGGTCCAAGTGTTTCCGGTGAATGAGTCCATTTGAAAGTTTGACCCGAAACACCCTGCTCCCCTCTTTGGCCACGACAGTGCCGGGAAGCCACTTGGGACCTAGTCCATAATTTAATACAAATACAGGTTCATTGATTTCAATCTCGCGTGACACATTTGCGCTATCATGGTATGCACTTTGTTGAAGCCGCCTACTCTCTACCTGTTCATGTAGATCAGGGTGAACTAACGAGAGCCTTGTTTTAAGTGTTCTTTTCATGAGCAGTTCAGCAGGTGGGATCCCAGTGAGATAGCGGGGTCTCGTGCGGTAGCTAAGCAGGACTCGGGATAGGCGAGTCTGCAGTGAGCCTTCAGTTACCCTCTTCAAGCCTTGCTTGATGGTTTGCACTGCTCTCTCTGCCTGACCATTGGACGCTGGTTTAAACGGGGCAGATGTGACATGTTTGATCCTGTTACAGGTCATGAATTCCTTGAACTCAGCACTGGTAAAACGTTATCGCTCACCAAGACATCGGGTAGGCCGTGTGTGGCAAACATGGCCTGCAGGCTTTCACTAGTAGCAGTGGATGTGCTAGCCGACATTATTTCACATTCAATCCACTTGGAGTACGGGTCTACAACCACGAGGAACATTTTACTCAAGAACGGGCCTGCATAGTCGACGTGTACCTGAGACCATGGTTTGGAGGGCCAAGACCATAAACTTAGCCGTGCCTCCCTGGGTACATTGTTTAACTGCGAGCATGTATTACATCTGTGACCACAGGACTCTAAGTCCACACTGATACCGGGCCACCACACGTGGGATCTGGCTATCGCTTTCATCATTCCGATGTCTGGGTGGGTACTGTGGAGGTCATTGATGAAGGTGTCTCTGCCCTTCTTGGGGATCACAGAAGGCAGTCTGCCTGTATAGACATTTCATCTTTGTGCCGCTGGAATGGCTTAATCTCTTCCTGCATTTCCACTGGGACACTGGACCAGCTCCCGTGAAGCACACAGCTTTTGACTAGAGATAATAAAGGGTACTGGCTTGTCCAGGTTTTGATCTGCCGGGCAGTGACGGGTGATTGCTCACTCTCAAATGCTTCCATAACCATGGCTAGATCTGCGGACTGTGCCATTTCCACCCCCGTGGTGGGCAATGGCAGTCTACTGAGAGCATCGGCGCAGTTTTCTGTGCCTGGCCTGTGGCGGATGGCGTAGTTGTATGTGGACAACGTGACCGCCCATCTCTGGATGCGGACCGATGCATTGGTATTTATCCCTTTACTCTCGGAGAACTGGGATAGAAGTGTCTTGTGGTCAGTTTCCAATTCAAATTTTAGCCCAAACAGGTATTGATTCATTTTCTTTACCCCATAAACACACGCTAACGCTTCTTTTTCAATCATGCTGTAGACTCTCTCAGCCTTAGACAGACTCCTGGATGCATAAGCAACTGGTTGCAGTTACCCGAAATCATTAGCTTGTTGTAATACACACCCGACGCCATATGATGACACATCACATGCTAGTCCCAGACGTTTACATGGATCATTCAGCACAAGCAATTTGTTTGAGCATAACAATTTACTCGCTTTTAGAAAGACATTTTCTTGGCTTTTGCCCCAAACCCATTCGTCCCCATTTCGTAGTAAGACATGCACTGGTTCTAACAATGTGCTGAGACTCGGTAAGAAGTTACCAAAATAGTTCAGGAGTCCCAGAAACGACCGCAGCTCTGTCACATTCTGTGGCCTCGGTGTGTTCTCGATTGCCTCCGGCTTCGTGTTGGTGGGCCTGATGCCGTCCGCCGCAATCCTCCTTCCTAGGAACTCCACTTCAGGCACCAGGAAAATGCACTTCGGACATTTATAACCTGAGCCCCACGCGGTTGAGTCGACTAAGAACCTCCTCCAGATACTGCAGATGCTCGACTGTGTTCCAACCTGTGACCAAGATGTCGTCCTGGAAGACCACGGTGTGTGGGACCCACTTCAGTAAGTTTTCCATGTTTCTCTGGAATATCGCCGCCGCCGATCGGATTCCAAACAGGCATCTGTTATAAACAAAAATACCTTTGTGCGTGTTCATGCAAGTGAGGGCCTTCAATGATTCCTCCAGTTCCTGCATCATGTCGGCTGAAGTCAGATCCAGCTTCGTGAACGTCTTTCCTCCTGCCAGCGTTGCAAAGATGTCGTCGGCCTTTGGTAGTGGGTTTTGGTCCGGCAGGGAGAAACGACTGATAGTTACTTTGTAATCGCCACAGCTTCTTATGGTGCCGTCTCCCTTGAGAACTGGGATGATAGGACTGGCCCACCCGTTGAACTCGATCGGGAAAATGATGCCCTCTCTTTGCAGCCGGTCTAGTTCGATCTCTACCCTTTCTCTGATCATGTACGGTACTGCTCTCACCTTGTGATGGATGGGTCACGCCCCCGGAATTAGGTGGATCTGCACTTTTGCTCCTTGGAATTTCCCCTGATTCCTGGTTCGAACAGTGAAGGAAATTTGTTTAAGACCTGGCACATGAAGTATCGTCAGCGGGCAATAGCGCTCGGATGTCTTCCCAGTTCCAGCGTATCTTTCCCAGTCAGCTCCTGCTGAGCAGCATGGGACTATCACCCGGTACCACCCAGAGTGTTAGCTTGTGCACTGCTCCATCATAGTTGACCTTTACGGTAGCACTGCTGATTACAGTTATCAGTTCTTTCGTGTAATTCTTAGTTTTCATGTATGGTACCGCCCGAGTCTTGTGGTGGATGGATCGCGTACCGGGAACCAAATGGATCTGCACTTTCAACCCCGAGAAGCTTCCAATGCCTGGCTCAAATAATGAAGGGAATTTGCTTAGAACCTGGGTAGAACCAGTGTCGTCGACTGATGAGAGCGCTTGGATGTCGTGCCAGTTCCAACGGATTTTCCCCAGCCAGCTTCTGCCAATGTGGGGCCATCCCCTGGCACAATCCACAGCGGGAGTTTGTGTACTGCTCCATCATAGCAGACTTTGACTTCAGCACTGCCAATTACAGGGACTAGTTCCTTTGTGTAAGTCCTTAGTTTGGTGCGAATGGGGCTGAGCTTGGGCCTGTGTGCCTTCTTCCCCACAGCCTGTCGAAGGCTGTTTTACTCATTATGGACTGACTTGCCCCCGTGTCCAGCTCCATAGAAACTGGAATTCCGTTCAGTTCAACTTTCAACATTATTGGTGGGCATTTCATCATGAACGTGTGTACCCCGTACATCTCTGCCTCCTCCGTACGAGTCTCCAATTCCATCTGATCCACTGTGGACTGATATTCCTCTGCAACGTCGTGGTTTGCAGAGTTTGTAGGGTTTGCAGCTCGTCTGCACCTTCGTTGGAGGTGTCCCATTGTTCTGCAGCCATTGCACGCATAGTGCTTAAAACGGCATTGATGGGACCGATGATCACCCCCGCAGCACCAACAGGGTGTTAACTGCCTCGCATTAACAGATGATGGCGGACTCTGGGTCAATTGAGTTCGGGCCACATTAGCTGACGTGTACGTTCTGCCCTGTGTATTTTTGCTCGAAACTTTATGCACAGTACTGGCCAAAACTTCTTTTTTCTTTGAAATCTGCTTGGTGTTGTCGCTGGTGGACACAAATACCTGGGCTATCGTTATGGCTTTACTCAGATTCGGATTTTCTACAGTCAACAGTTTGCGAAGGATTGTCTCATGTCCGATGCCAGTACAAAAAAGTCTCTGAGCATTTGTTCTAGGAATCCCTCAAACTCACAATGCCCTGCAAGGTGTTGCCACTTCCTGGCCCTCCGATTGTGGACACGTGTAGAACCGATATCTCGCCATCAAAACACTTTCCTTAGGATTTAGGTGCTCCCGGACCAGCGTACACAGTTCTTCGTAGGATTTCTCTGTTGGTTTAGCCGGGGCCAGGAGATGAGGCCATAGGTTGTTGCCCCACAGACAGTTAGGAGGATCGCCATTCTTTTGTTCACATTCTCATCCCCTTCCAGCTCGTTGGCCACAAAGTATTGGTCGAGTCTCTCCACGAAGGCCTCCCAATCATTCCCCTCTGAGAACTTTTCCAGGATGCCGGCTGTTTTTTGCATTTTCGCGCAGTTGTTTATCACCTTGTGGCCAATTGTTATACTCATAATAAATGGTCAGACCGAGTACTGTGTGTAATGAGCAAGTGTGACCTTAGCTCCTTTAATAAGATTCCAGAGTGCAGGTACCTCGTGGGTGGCCTGCTTATATACAGTGCTCCCACGGGATGTTGGGACTCCAACAGGTAGGCCCTCTGGTGGACAGATGTGAGGCAGGTTACAAGGGATTAAATACATAACAGGACCAGTACCCGCTACCCAAGGCAGACGACCTATTTGCGACCCTGGCTGGCGGGAAGACGTTCACCAAGCTGGACCTGACCTCGGCGTGTTGATGCAGGAGCTGGAGGAGTCTTCGAAAGGCCTCACCTGCATCAACATGCACAAAGGTCTATTTATCTACAACCGGTGCCCGTTCGGGATTCGGTCGGCCACAGCGATCTTCCAGCGGAACATGGAGAGCCTGCTAAAGTCGGTTCCTTGCACAGTGGTTTTCCAGGATGACATATTCGTTATAGGTCAGGGCACCATGGAGCACTTGAAGAATCTGGAAGAGGTTCTTAGTCGGTTGGATCGCGTGGGGCTCAGGTTGAAACACTCGAAGTTTGTTTTCCTGGCACAGGACGTCGAGTTCTTGGGAAGAAGAATTGCAGCAGACGACATCAGACCCACCGACGCCAAGACGGAGGCCATCAAGAACGCGCCGCGACCACAGAACGTGATGGAGCTGTGGTCGTTGCTGAGACTCCTTAACTATTTCGGTAATTTCCTACCTGGGTTAAGCACCCTGCTAGAACCCCTACATTTGCTACTGTGCAAGGGAGACGGCTGGGTATCGGGGAATTCACAAGTGGCTGCCTTTAAGAAAGCAAGAAATCTGTTGTTTTCAAACAAACTGCTTGTCCTGTATAACCCTTGTTAACGATTAGTGCTAGCTTGCGATGCATCGTCATACAGGTGTGTGTTACAACAGGCTAATGAATTGGGGATTTTGCAACCGGTCACTTATGTGTCCAGGAGTTTGTCCAAGGCCGAAAGGGCCTACAACATGATTGGAAAAGAGGCTCTGGCATGCATCTACAGGGTAAAAAAAATGCACCAGTACTTAATTGGCCTGAAGTTTGAGATTGAAACTGACCATAAGCCGCTCATATCGCTGTTCTCTGAGAGCAAAGGGATTAACACCAATGTCTCTGCCTGCATCCAAAGATGGGTGCTCATGCTGTCGGCATACAACTATGTAATCTGCCACAGACCGAGCACAGAGAACTGCGCAGATACTCTCAGTCAGCTGCCACTGCCCACCACCAGGGTGGAAATGGCACAGCCAGCAGACTTGCTCATGGTCATGGAGGCATTTGAGAATGAAAAATCCCCTGTTACGGCCACTAGATCAGGACCTAGACCAGCCAGGATCCTTTACTGTCCTTGGTAAAAAACTGGGAGCTGGTCCGGTGTCTCAGTTGAGATGCAGGAGACGATTAAGCCGTTCCACAGACGCAAAGACAAATTGTCCCTGCAGGCGGACTGTCTATTGTGGGGCAATCGTGTGGTCTTGCCAAAGAAAGGCAGAGACACGTTCATATGTGAACTGCACAGCACCCACCCGGGCATTGTAATGATGAAAGCCATAGCCAGATCCCATGTGTGGTGGCCCGGCATCGACTCAGATTTAGAGTCATGTGTGCACTAATGCAACACTTGCTCTCAGTTTGAGCAATGCACCCAGAGAGGCACCGCTAAGTTTGTGGTCGTGGCCCTCCAAACCGTGGTCGAGGATCCACGTTGACTATGCGGGCCTATTTCTAGGCAAAATGTTTTTGGTTGTCGTGGACGCTTACTCAAAATGGATTGAATGTGCAATAATGTCTGTAAGCGCGTCCACGGCCACTATTGAAAGCCTATGAGCCATGTTTACCACTCACAGCTTGCCTGATGTCCTAGTCAGCGATAATGGGCCGTGCTTCACCAGTGCTGAATTCAAGGAATTCATGACCCGCAATGGGATCAAACACGTCACATCTGCCCCGTTCAAGCCCACATCCAACAGCCAGGCAGAACGGGCAGTTCAGACCATCAAGCAAAGCTTGAAACTTGTGTCGGAAGGCTCCCTGCAGACCCGGTTGTCCCGAATGTTGCTCAGTTACCGCACCAGACCCCACTCATTCACCAGTGTTCCCCCAGCTGAGCTGATCATGAAAAGGGTGCTTAAAACAAGGCTCTCTCTTGTCCACCCTGATCTCCATGATCACTTGGAGGGCAAGCGGCATCAACAAAGTGTGTACCATGACCGCGCAAATTTGTCACGCGATATTGAGGTCAATGATCTCGTGTTTGTGCTCAATTATGGACATGGTCCCAAATGGTTTGCTGGCACAGTCACAGCCAAAGAGGGGAGTAGGGTGTTTCAGGTCAAATTGGCCAATGGACAAACGCACAGAAAACATTTGGACCAAATCAAATTGCGGTTCACCAATAGCTACGAACAACCTGAAGAGGACACCACCAACTTTGACCCTCCAACACACACTCAAGTGGCAACTGACATCATGATTGACCACGAAGCAGAACTCACCATCCCCAGCAGCCCGGCAAGGCCGGCTGCCCAACAGACCAGTGAAGAACTGACCAACCCATCCACACCCGCATTTGTACGAGACAATCGACAAGGGAGCGAAAAGCCCCAGATCGTCTCACCTTGTAAATAAGTGTACTATTGACTTCACGGGGGAGTGATGTTGTGTATTTAACCCATTGTAATCTGCATGACACCTGACCACCAGATGGCCTACCTGTTGGAGTCCCAAGGCCACCCACGAGGTACCTGCACTCTGGAATCCTATTAAAGGAGCTAAGGTCACACTTGCTCATTGTACACAGTACTCAGTTTCAGCCTTTATTATGAGTGTCCCACCTGGACCATTTCGGAGGCTACTTGCTATACTCCCCTGAGATTGTCGACCAGTTCACTGTTGTGTGCTGCATGCTGCATAACTTAGCCATCATGAAGCAGCAGCAGATGATAGTAGAAGACCCACCTGAGGTGAAAGTGGCTGATGATAATGATGAGGACGATGCAGATGACAAGGAGGACGAGGAAGCCATGCAACTACCTGAACCCGGAGCGCGATGGCGGAGGAGGGCGGGCCGTCGTGCCCTTTAACAATTGCTCGAGCCTTGCACCAGCAGCTCATCCGTGAACACTTTGCTGCCTGAAGACTCAGCAGCAACTATTCCACATGGACCATGTTTACTGTTTGGACCTTTCTGTAATGTTGTATTGCGTTAATGGAACAAATGATGAAAATGATTCTTGTTTACTTCAAAAGTTCTGTTAATAATGGAACAAATAATGTAAATGACACAGTTATAATTTAAAATATATTTTATTCAAAAGTTGAACACTTGTTTGTACTTAACTTTACTTTAATAAAAAATATTCTTGTATCAAACTTTAACATTTTCAGCTAAGATCACTTACAAACTCTAAGATCACTTAAAAACTTTAGAAACATAGAAACATAGAAAATAGGTGCAGGAGTAGGCCATTCGGCCCTTCAAGCCTACACCACCATTTGATAAGATCATGGCTGGTCCTTCACCTCAGTACCCCTTTCCTGATTTCTCTCCATACTCCTTGATCAATTTAGCCGTAAGAGCCATATCTAACTCCCTCTTGAATCTATCCAATGAACTGGTATCAACAACTCTTTGCGGCAGAGAATTCCAGAGGTTAACAACTCTCTGAGTGAAGAAGTTTCTCCTCATCTCAGTCCTAAATGGCTTACCCCTTATCCTTATACTGTATCCCCTGGTTCTGGACTTCCCCAACATCGGAAACATTCTTTCTGCATCTAACCTGTCCAGTCCCTTCAGAATGTTATATGTTTCTATGAGACCCCCTCTCATTCTTCTAAAATCCAGTGAATGCAGGCCCAGTTGATCCAGTCTCTCCTCATATGTCAGTCCAGCCACCCCGGGAATCAGTCTGGTGAACCTTCGCTGCACTCCCTCAATAGCAAGAATGTCCTTCCTCAGATTAGGAGACCAAAACTGTACACAATACTCCAGGTGAGGCCTCACCAAGGCCATGTACAACTGCAGCAAGACCTCCCTGCTCCTATACTCAAATTCTCTAGCTATGAAGGCCAACATACCATTTGTCTTCTTCACCGCCTGCTGTACCTGCATGCCAACTTTCAAGATCACTTACTAACATTTAACATAAATTTACATAACTTACAAAAAACTTTTAGTTGAGAACAACAGTTACAACAGTAACAATAATAACAAAAACTAATACAACAACAGCAAAGAAAGGTTGCATCCATCTCTCCTCCAACTTATTCTAAGACCGCCCGCTGCACTTAGTGTTGGTAACTCCACCACTCCTGCCCGCAGGGCGTGTTCCCTTACTGCAGCAGCTAACTCTGACATTCCCTCCCTATGTGCCCTGAAAGTGTCTCAACTACCTTTAACATTTCCTCCCGCATGTTCGCCGACAGTGTCTCAGCTACCTATAACCTGCCCTCCCTCATGTTGACTACCTCCGACTGTTTGAACTACCTGTGACATTCCCTCCCTCATGTTCACTGACAGCTCATCAGTTACCTGTGACATTCCCTCCCTCATGTGAAACCGACATGGTTCCAGCTGACTGAGATATTCCCTCCCTCATGATCCCAGACAGTGTTTTCATTTCTCATGAGAGTGTTGTTACTTCTCCGACAGCCCCGATACCTCATCACCCACCCCACTGATGGTGTCCTTGAGAGATCGGGTAAGGTCAATGCTCTCCGCACTCATTGCCATCATCTGAACCACATCTGTTAGATCCTGCACCTCAGGAGAGTGCTGTCGAGCTCTCCTTCCCATCCTCACCCTGGGTGTGCCTCGCTGCACCCACTGGGATCCGCAGCCTTGGACGGTGGGGCCCTGGGTGTACCTCGCTGCACCCCACCACTGGGACCTGCAGCCCCAGACGGTGGGGCCCTGGGTGTACCTCGCTGCACCCACTGGAACTCGCAGCCTTTGAAGATGGGGCCTTGGGTGTGCCTTGCTGCACCCACTGGGACCCACAGCCTTGGACGGTGGGGCCCTGGGACTGCTTTGCTGAATTCCACTGGGACCAGCAGCCTTGGACGGTGTGGCCCTGGGTATACCTCGCTGCACCCACTGGGACCCGCAGCCTTGGACGGTGGGGCCCTGGGGCCTCGCTTCACCCACTGGAATCCCCAGCCTCGGATGGTGGAAAACCATGGAATGTCCCACCAACATTCAAACCACTCGGGGAAGTTGCTGGCACCTCAATGGGAGGCATCTGCACCTCCTCAAAAGTGAGTACATCAGTGGGAGCCTTCATCCATCTCCTCCCCCTTCCCCTCATCTCTATGCTCTTGGTCTGGAGGGTGGGATTGGAAGATGTTCGCCTCTTCAGGTTCGTCCGTTTCTGAATCTTCTTCTGCATCATCAAGGTTGGCCTCAAGTTCTGCAAAATATAACAGAACAGACAAATGGTTAGCAGCAGAGGAGGGGCCAGGGTGGGTGGTATAAGTAGGCTCACACAACGCAGGCAGCAGGCTGATTTGAAGGACCACGATGAATGATATCACATTGCATCAACCAAAGCATGGCTATCCCGCGCAGTGCTTAACATTTAGCAAAGCCAGACTGTGGAATTTGCAGGACTTGCCTCTCCCTCGAGTGTGGGCCCAGCTTGTGCAGTGGAGGTTGCTTTTCTCCAGGCAGGACCCATCCAAGCAGCGACCCTCTCTTCCAAGGGTGTCGGTGGCTGCAGATTTGCCGGGCCTCCTCCTGTTCGAGTTCTTTCCCTTTTGTTATGTGCCACTTTCCTCTGCAAAGATGAAAATACAACTTTTTAGAGAGGGTGTCTTTCTGCTGAGTGGGACATATACAGTTGGTCACATTTACATTACAATTACAATTGCATTGAATAAATGAAAATATTACTTACATTAACTACTTGACCAAGGTTCTGCCACTTCTTTTTGAACCGGTCTCCAGATTTCGGGGTGGACATCATTGCACAGTAATCTTCTGCAACTTGGTTCCAGCCTTTCTTCATTTCTTTGGAACTTTTATGTGACCTCTGCTGGTGTCCAGCTCCTGCCATCAGGCCTCAGTCACAGTAACTAGTGCCTCCACTTCATCCTGTAAGAAATGTTTGGTCCTGGTGCTGCTTTGCATCTTGTAATGCAGCTCCGATTTTTCCAATGGTAATTAGAGTTCTCACACAGCACACAACACTCTCACACACAACTGGCTCTTTAAAAATGGCTGATTGCAGACCTGCATGCGCGCCCATAGGAATCAATTCAAAAACGGCCTTTTTTTCACGCATGTGCAGAAGGGGCGCATTGCTTTTTCGGCGCAGTCAGTAGGCACCACCCACCGAAGCAAATGGACAGGCTGCGTGACGCAAAGTTGAAAGAAACCTGCCATATTTATTTTTGGAGTAGTTCTGGCCGAGAAAAATGGGCATAACTGGCAATACACTAGAAAACAGCTTTGGGCAGAATTGAACCCTATAGCTGTACTGGAACAGCTTGGCTAAAAGTACTGCTAATTAAGTTCAAAGACCAATATAAACCATTTTGCAAAAGCAATTCTGCTTCGTTTGAGCTCAGTGGAAAAAACAGATAAATGAATAATTTTGATGCAAACGGATCAAAACAGTAAAGTACCTTTTGTTGTCAAATGTTGGCAGCCCCAAAGCCCATCAGTACCATAGCAAACAATTGCATCTAAGACACACCTGAGAGTGAAGAAAAGTTCATACCTAACTCAATTTTAGTTGACCTGGGTTTTGTCTCATTGATGTTTTATTGTCTCTTAACTATATTTCCACTATCAAAGATCTGTTTTTTTTTAATTGAACTTTACAACTCCATAACTTCAGATGATTTTGCACATAGTCTACTTTCAGGTGCACTTATTTAATTCTTATCATTGAAACATTGAACAATGATGGAGTTGTTTACTATCTTAATAACATGGAAATTAAAACTTGGTCAATATAAACTGGGCACGAATGTCAATGTAAAAGATAACACGTTTCAATTTGATGAAGGTTCATGGACCTGGGCTAACTCGGTTTCGGGAAAAAGGCATTTTCTGTCTGCCTCACCTATGACATACATTGACTGTCGTGAGGTTGCTGTATTTGCACGGTAACTATAAACTAAACTCATTGCTGATATTTAGAGCCATTAATTGCAAGCCTAAGTACTCTTAACAAAGTGGTGAGTGTCAATTTGCTAATCAACCTCACTGACACCGAAAATTAGTATAAGTTTGGAATCACCTTCCTTCAGGTTGTGAATTATTTTAGGAGATTTAAAAAATGTCAGTTTTTTAAATTTACTTTTATTCCCCTTTATAGTTTCTGTCACGTTTTCTCTCTACTCTCTCTCTTAATCCAATCTTTCTTTTTCTCTCTTTATTTTGCTTTCTGTACCTGATTTGACATTGCATCCACCCCCTTTAATTCACCCTCTTTCTCAGTCATTCCTGTGTTTATTTCCCAATCCTTAAATCTCACTGTTTAAGGAGATACCCTTTGGTTGCCCTGTTCACTCAGGTCCCAGATGCTGTGTTTCCCTCGCTGTGCCGTTATCAGCTCGCACTTTCAGCAACTTAGTGAGTTACCAGTGCCCCATGAATCGAAACCGCTTCCTTCCACACCACTCTTTGAGCCACGCATTTAACTCTCTGCTCTGCTTGTCCCTATGCCAATTTGCGTGTGGCTCAGGTAACAATCCAGAGATTATTATCTTTTAAGGTTCTGCGTTTAATTTGGATCCTAGCTACTCAAACTCTCTCAGTAGGATATCATTCCTCGTTCTACTTATGTTGTTAGTTCCTATGTGGACTACAGCAACTGGATCATCCCCTCCCACTCCAAATTCTTCTCCAGCCGTGAGGAGATAGACTTAGCCCTGGCACCTGGCAGGCAACACAACCTTCGGAACTCCTAGGCACAGCTACAGAGGACAGTATCTATCCCCTACCACTGCAGCATTCCTTTTCACTCTCCCCTACTTGACTGGCCTCCTGTACCATGGTGCTGTGGTCAGTTTGTTCATTCACCCTGCGGACTTTGCCTTCATTCAAACAGGTAGCAAGAACCTCATACCTGTTGGATAAGGGCAAAGGCCGAGGCTCCTCCAGCACTGCACCCTTACCTGCCTGAGTCACAGTCACGCCTTCTTGTCCCTGACCGCTAACCAGACCTACTCCACTACCTAACCTAAAAGGTGTGACTGCCTCCTAGATCAAAGTGTCCAGGTAACTCTCCCCGTCCCTGATGCCCCACAATGTCTGCACCTCAGACTCCAGCTCAACAAGTCTAAGCTGAAGTTCCTCAAGGTGCAGCCATTCACTGCAGACCTGGTCGTCTGGGATAGCAATCCACACCCACATGTTGCAGTTGTGGCACACCACCTGCACTGCCATCTCTTTATTTGTTTAATTAATTAGAGTTTATGTATTTAATTAACTTAATTGTTTAACTAATTAGTTGATCTAGTTTAAGTTATAGGTAAATGAAATTATATATGTACCTGCAACACAGAGTATGACAAGTATTGGAGGCAAAAAACAGCCCCTCCTTCGCCCTCTGCTCCCAATTCCCACTCTCACCAAATCTCCAACTTTAACATTCTGTTTCAAAATACTCCATTTAATATCACTCTATGCAAACCACTCATTGAGATAGAGGAAATATTTGCTTAACATGAGGGTCCTTTCATATTTCCACACCTTCCGCTTTCTTACCACGATTTACCTAATCCCTTGCCATTAAGCAACATCCAACATTAGCAAGACCACCCTGCTTTTGCCCCAACAAGAAAAGAAAAATTGTATTTGCACTTATATAGTACTAGTCATATTATCAGTATGTACTAAAGTTCTTCACAATAATTAATTATTTTTGAAATAATCACTGTTTTTGTCATGTATCTCACATTACTGTATATAACTGTATCTTACCATGCTATACATGACTGTAACTGGATATGACCTGTAACTATAAGCAT
This sequence comes from Pristiophorus japonicus, assembly GCF_044704955.1. NCBI lineage: Eukaryota > Metazoa > Chordata > Chondrichthyes > Pristiophoridae > Pristiophorus > Pristiophorus japonicus. The sequence goes on along the minus strand of NC_091982.1, from coordinate 267,271,044 downwards.
ACCTTACCACCAGGGATGCACTTGCAGGAGACACTCCATACCTGTCCCACTGAGGTATATAAAGGGAGGTGTTGAAATCTCGACCTCCAATAAACGACTCAGACACCTTCAGCTCCGGCAGAAGTTTATTTAATTTTACTTGTTAGCAAGTGAAAGGTCACACTCAATCAATGGCTAAGTGAACATCTTCCAAATGGAACAATTTCACGAGATATTTATATAGCAAAACCCAAGTTATGGCCTCTCCCTGTATATTGGCTCTGTCTCGCAGTCAGTGAATACAGATAAAGAGTTAATTACTACACCCTTGTCCTGACATGGTTTCCAGATATTTCCTTTTGTCAGGGTTATTAGTTGGCCAGCCGGCCATTACTCCATGAGAGTGTGGTAATGAGCTATTACCTGTCTTGCATTGTGTCAGGATTGTCCAGTTTCCTGGTCAGTTATCTTTTTGCATCAAATGGATGAGGTCTGTACAAGAGATAATGGCTGGTGGTTTGAGTACTTTGAAAAGGGTGGGGTGGAGTGGAACTGGTGTCGTATCGACAATAGGAGAGCACCATGGGGGATACTTGTCTCAGCAGGACTTGCCTCCCAGCTGTCTGATGGCTAAGAGCCATTTCAAGCCAGGTTTAGCTGTTTATGCAAACCGACTGCTTGTTGCAGAAATTCCTGGAAGGACCAGGACTCCATTTTGTTTTATATTAAAAAGGGCACAAAAATACCGTGTGGTACAGCTTAGGTAAAAATACATTTCCACAGAGGTCTCAGGTATGTGCAGCACTGGAGAGCTGGAATTAAAGGTACAGGTCCTGAGTGACCTTGACTTCAGCATGTGTATTGTGTAAGTCAGTATATTAGAGTCAGGACTTAACAGTGGCGACGAGTTACGGGATCACAGAATCCACAGAATGGCTACCAACAGCTCAGATGAGAAATACAATGCTGGAGACAATTGGGATGACTTTATAGAAAGGCTCCAGCAAAGCTTTGTGACCAAAGACTGGCTAGGCGATGATAAGGCAGACAAGAGAAGAGCCCATCTCTTGACCAGCTGTGGCTCAAAAACATACGCTTTAATGAAAGACCTGCTGACACCCGAGAAACCAGCAAGCAAATTATTTGAGGAGTTGAGCACACTGGTGAGAGATCACCTGAAGCCAGCGAGCAGCCTACATATGTCCAGACACAGGTTTTACAACTACAGACGCTGTGTGGGCCAGAGCATACCCGACTTCGTGGCGGAACTTCGGAGGCTGGCTAGTTCATGTGAATTCCCCGATGAACTAAGGAGAGAAGTACTGAGAGACTTTTTTATTGAAGGAATAGGCCACGCAGGCATATTCCGAAAGCTTATAGAGACTAAGAACTTGACTCTAGAGGCAGCAGCACTGGTCGCACAGATGTTCTTGGCAGGCGAAGAAGAAACGAGGCTGATCTATACTTCAGGTACGACAACCAACAAGGCATCGGAATAAAGGGTTCACATTGTGAAACAAACCGCTACCCCCACACACAGACAAAGGCAGGAGAGCAGGCCTTCAACAGCAGACAGTGGTGCCAGAAGCCATCAAAATCAAGGGCCACATGAACGACTGATCACACCTCATCAACCCACAATGCGAGCAAACAGCAACAGATTGAGAGAAGCTCAAGGGAGATCAGCCAGACGCAGCTCATCCTTTGGAAACAATGGAAACTGTCTGTGTTGGAGATGTGGGGGAAGGCATTCAACCAGGGTGTGCCGATTTCAGCATGCTGTTTGCAGAAACTGCAACTACACAGGGCATCTGGCTCGCATGTGCAGAAAAACAGCAGCTCGGCTGGTATATGAATCGGAAGGGTCGGAAAGCGGACCAGAAGACGGTTGGAACAGTGCACGGGACGCCGAGGTACAGCGGGTTAACACGATCAATGTCCACTGTTCTTATACCAAGACACCTCCAATTATGATGAGGGTTCTACTCAACGGGATACCCGTCAACATGGAACTGGACACGGGGGCCAGTCAATCCCTCATGAGCGTTCAACAATTTGAACAGCTGTGGCCGCACAAAAGCAACAGACCAAAACTCACAAAGATCGACACCAAACTAAGGACCTATACTAAAGAAATCGTCCCAGTCCTTGGCAGCGCCATGCTCTCAGTCACACACAAAGGGATGGCGAACCGACTTTCCCTGTGGGTTGTCCCTGGAGATCTCCCAGCCCTGTTGGGGAGAAGCTGGCTAGCAGAACTTAATTGGAAATGGGATGATGTTCACGCCATGTCGTCAGAGAAATGCACCTCCTGCTCAACAGTTCTAAGCCATTTTGAACATCTCTTTCAGCCAGGTGTGGGCTAAAGTTAGAATCTACATCACACAGAATGCCAGACTGGTCCATCACAAGGCTAGAGCTGTGCCTTATGTGATGAGGGAAAAGATTGAAAGCGAACTGGACCGGCTTCTGCGGGAAGGCATAATTTCTCCCGTGGAATTCAGCGACTGGGCAAGTCCCATCGTCCCCGTCATGAAGCCTGATGGATCTGTACGAATCCCGAAACTTTACCTCACATCTGCGTATATGACGCAAAAACTGACCGAAGAGTCTAAGATACTCACCACCATCAACACACATCGAGGCCTTTTTGTGCACACTCAATGCCCATTCGGCACCAGGTCGGCAGCTGCTAAATTCCAGCGCAACATGGAGAGTCTGCTCAAGTCCATCCCTGGGACGGTTGTGTTTCAAGATGACATACTCATCACGGGCAGGGACACCGACTCTCATCTCTGCAATCTTGAGGAAGTACGAAGTCGATTGGATCGGGTCGGCCTAAGAGTTAAGAAATCCAAGTGTTTGTTTCTCGTGCCTGAGGTTGAATTTTTGGGCTGAAGGATTGCCGCTGATAGAATCCGCCCAACCGAATCCAAAACCGAAGCGATTCGCCTGGCACCCAGGCCCCGGAATGTCTCGGAACTGCGCGCGCTTCTTGGGCAACTCAATTGCTTTGGGAACTTTATGCAGAACTTGAGCATGCTGCTGGAGTCTCTCCACGTGCTACTCAGAAAGGGGTGCGATTGGTTTTTGGGGGATGCCCAAGAACGCGCCTTCAATAAGGCACGCAACCTTCTATGTTCCAAGAATGTTTTAGCCTTTTTTGACCCAGGTAAAAAGTTAGTCCTTACGTGTGATGCGTCGGCGTACGAGGTCAGGTGCGTTTTACAGCACGTCAATGATGCGGGTAAATTGCAGCCCGTTGCTTATGCCTCCAGGTCACTTTCGCGGGCAGAGCGCGGGTACGGTATGGTTGAGAAGGAGGCGCTCGCGTGCATGTACGGTGTCAAAAAGATGCACCAATATCTTTTTGGGGCCAAGTTTGCATTAGAAACCGACCACAAACCCCTCACGTCCCTACTATCCGAGTGCAAGGCAATCAACGGCAACGCCTCGGCGCGCATTCAGCGGTGGGCACTCATGCTGGCGGCTTCCGACTACACGATAAGGCACAGACCAGGCACAGACAACTGTGCCGACGCACTTAGCAGGCTACCCCTGGCGACCACAGAAGGGTCCGACGAACAGGACTGTGAGACGGTCATGGCAATCAATGTCTTTGAATCCACAGGTTCGCCCATGACGGCTCGCCAAATCAGAGCCTAGACGACCAGCGACCCCACGTTATCTCTCGTTAAAATATGCGTTTTAACCGGTGACTGGGCAGAGGCTCGCGATGCCTGCCCCGAGGAGATCAAACCCTTTCATGGGCGCATGCATGAACTCTCGCTACAGGCAGACTGCCTGATGTGGGGCAGCCGAGTAGTTATGCCCTTGCGAGGCAGGGAGGCGTTTGTCCGGGAGCTCCATCGCGAGCACCCGGGGATCGTCCTTATGAAGGCCATAGCTAGATCTCATGTCTGGTGGCCTGGCATTGACGCGGACTTGGAGCTCTGCGTCCGGCGGTGCACCATTAGTGCTCAACTCAGTACTGCCCCCAGGGAGGCCCCCCTAAGCCCCTGGCCCTGGCCCACCAAACCGTGGTCGTGGGTGCATGTAGACTATGCGGGCCCATTCATGGGCAAAATGTTCCTCGTAGTTGTTGATGCATTTTCAAAATGGATCAAGTGCACCATTTTAAACTCGAGCACCACCTCCACCACTGTGGAGAACCTTAGAACCATGTTTGCAATGCACGGCATTCCTGACATATTGGTCAGTGAAAATGGTCCGTGCTTCACCAGCACAGAATTTCACGATTTTATAGTTGACCACGGTATAAATCATGTTAAGACAGCACCTTTCAAGCCGGCCTCCAATGGCCAGGCAGGGCGAGCAGTGCAGATCATTAAACAAGGCATGCTCAGAATCCAAGGTCCCACGCTGCAGAGCTGCCTGTTGCGACTGCTGCTGGCATACAGATCTCGTCCGCATTCATTGACTGGGATTCCCCCCCGCAACTATTGATGAAACAAACCTTAAAGATCAGGCTCTCGTTAATCCTCCCAGACATGCATGAAATTGTTGAGGCTAAGCATCAAAAGCTAACTGAGTACCATGACCGAAATTCCAGGGGGAGGTGGAATGAGATAGGGAACAAAGTGTTTGTGCTAAACTATGGCCGGGTCCCAAATGGCTTGCAGGGACAGTAACAGACAAAGAGGGAAACTGGCTACTGGTTGTACAAATGGACAATGGCCAAACCTGCCGGAGGCATTTAGACCAAGTAAAAAGTAGATTCACTGATAACACTGAAGAACCAGAGGCAGACTACAATGTGGAACTCACTCCACACATGCTGGACAGACAGAGAGAACAACCTGAGGAAAGGGCAATCCCAACAGACAGCCCAGGCGAGATACCAGCAATCACACCGAACGATGTTCATTTACTCTTACAATACATTGGTTCCGACCGCAATCGCTCGACTTATCATGGTTATTTACAGTTACATACTTGAATTTGTCAATTACTTCGCTTACATATGTATCACCGGCATCGCTGTATAAAGAGTGGAATTGTCCCTTTAATTGTGATGGGTTGCCGCTCTCCTTTAAGAGGGCCTTGCAATCTTTACCCCAATCCAGTTCGCTGCTCGGCATCACGTGTTGCTCCCTCAATGCTGCCCCTCGTGGTCTGGCCACCACCATCTTTACTTCAGGTGCTTCACCTCGTGGTTCGTGCTCCATCTTCTTTCTCTCCACGAGGAAGGCTGTGATGATCCTTTTCTCCCCAGGTTCTGCCACGGAAACAGGGAAGTTGCCTTCTGCACCAATTTTCTTCCTCTGGAGTCCTGCCACCGGAACCTGGAAGGTGAGGCCGGGTCATTTGGGCTGGATCATCTTGCAGTCGGGTTGAGCGGTCTGTGTCGTCTCCACTCAGATCGAGTTGACCGGCTGGTTCTTCAGGTGTTGTGCTGGATCTGACTTCGGGGCCGCGGAGGACGTCGATCGCTGGAGGCTGGAGGTTTTCCCAGCTCCAGCGGATCTTTTTCATGCATCTTCTTCCTAGCAGCGTTGGACCATCACCAGCAACAATCCACAAAGGTAACTGGTGCATCGCGCCGCCATGGGACACCTGGACATCCACGCTGCCAACGGCTGGGATGGTGTCGTTTGTATAGGTGAGCAGCTTCACTTGGATTGGGATCATTTCAGGTCGTGCGACTGGATTGTCCCAGAGTTTCTCAAAGGCCACCTGATTCATCAGTGACTGGCTCGCCCCTGTGTCCACCTCCAACGTGATTGGCACATCGTTAATTTCGACTTCCGTTTTCAACGGCGAACACTCGGTGGTGCAGGTAAACACTCCGTACACCTCATCGTGGGGCTGAGCTGCCTCATGGACTCTCCCTTCATCGTCGTGGAATCCGGATGATCAGCCAACTCTTCATCGATTCGGTGAGTATAATTTCTCTTGCACATTCGCTGGAGGTGGCCCTTCGTGTTACAGCCTTTGCAAGTATAGTCTTTATAGTGGCACTGGTGGGCCCTGTCATTTCCCCACAGCACCAGCATGGGGTTAGCCGGTTGGCCCCATGTGGCGGACTCAGGGTTGCGGGACTCGGGGTTTTGTTCTCTCTTCCCTGGGAGAGACTGCTTACAGCAGCCCTGCCTCTAAAAGGCGCCAGTAGGTTCACAGAACTTGTCGGGTTAGAGTCCTGGGGATGAGTCATTCGCTTAGGTTTGAGTTGTTCCTGTATCAGCGTTACGAGCTCCTCATATGTTTTAGTTATTGTTTTCGCTGGTGCCATCAAGTCCCTGACGAAGCCATAGACGGTGGGCCCACAACTGGTGAGCCGGATAGCTCTGCACTTATCAGCCAGCGAGGCCGGGTCGTCTCCCGCCAGGTCTTTCGCAATAAAGAAGTGTTCGAGCCTTTCCACAAAGGCCTCCCAATCTTCCCCATTGCCGAACTGTTGAAACGTGCCAAGGTTAGCCATTTTCGCGTGAAAATTCGTAATCTCATCGCCAGTTATTGTGTCTTTAGGCACTCGAGTAATGACTCCACGAGGTAAGGTATTGTACTTGAACTGTGGTGACCTTAGTCCATTTATTACAGCTCCTGAGTGAGGGTACAGCACGGTGACCTCCCCTTTATCCTGGTTACCTGTCGTGTACAGGTGACCCCTCGGTCTCCACCAGTTGCACTCTCTGGTGGTACAGGCATAGTGTATACAGTGTGAAGATACATCCAATAGTCTTATGTAACTGTACATTGAGAGTACAGGGAGTATACTTATATTACACATACACAACAGGGACCATTGGGAGCCCTCTGCCACCAGTGTTCCTGGCTATCACCTCTAGGGCCTCTGCCATCCGCAGCACGTACTCGGTCATGGTGACAGTCATGCTGGCCAGCTGTTGGGATATGCCCCCCATTGTCTTAGGATCTGCTGACCTATGTCAACACTCTTCCTGGACAAGTGTACCATGTCCCCGCTCAGATCTGCTGCTTGTGGAGCAAACCTGCTGCGTCGAACCACCCTCCGCATGGTCAGCACCATCATGGAGATATCTCGGGTGCCCTGCGGCAAGGTGCTTGGGCCCGGTACCTCCACGGTGGAGGAGGGCATGGCCGCAGGAGCACTAGATGTAATCGATGTAGAATGCATTATGGAGCTTGGCGATGCACGCCCCTCGAAGTCCGCACTGTCATTCGTGGAGAAGGCACCCTGCAGCTCCACAGGCGAGGATTGGCGCTCCTCACCACCAGATGGACGATCGCCCGGCGACTCCAGCTCCAGATCCCCAGCTCCTGGGCTCGATGCTCTTGCCTGGGGCCGCACTGCTGGTTGAGCTACAAAACACAAATGAGGTTATTAGAGGAGAATGGGGTGCTACTGTCACAAGGTGATTCCAGTGCTACACACAGCATATACACGACAAAAGCACCACTGCTATCAACATCATCACAGACATCACATTTCATCACCGTGACAAATTCTGCATTACAATGATTCTCATGAGGCCATCATTATTTATCTAACACTTTTATCAATCATCTATCATGTATTATTGGTCGGATATGAGTGGGTGTGGCATCTATTGACTTTACATCACGCAATGGTGTATACTTTACTCACGTAACATCACATCAGGCTCTGCTGCTGCATGCATGGCTGACCGGGATGGCACCCACTAGTGCCAGCACCCGCTCCTCGATGTCGGTGAGCTCGATGATGACTGGTGTCCCGCCAAACCATTCGCCTCTACTCGGCCCTGTTCTTCGAAAGCTCCTTCTGTAAAAGGTAACAATAGGATGACATGGCATGAGATCATTACATGAGATCGTTGCTAGGTACTGTCACAGAGACTGATACAACACATAATAATCATCATTAAATCTGTCGTTTATGAAAATTATCATTAGTTACCTAAGGACGTATACCGTCAATGCAGGCTTTGAGTGAAACATTCCCGATATAAGTGCAAGACATCACATCTGATTTTAATCACTCATTACACACAATTCAAATTATATAAATATATAAGTAAATGTAAATAAATGTAATACTTACTCTGGCGGATCCGACACGGTTGTTCCAGCGTTGCGGCAATGGTTGCCCTCACGCACCTCGCTCGTCGCCAATGAGACCACCTTGTCTATGTCGACCCATATCTTCTGGTAGACCTTTGGGGGGGGCTTCCCATGCACACCCCGGGTCAATTGACCCCAGCGTGACTCCACCTCCTGCAGGAGGGAGGCATTTGCCTTGTCGGAGAATCTCCGAGCTCGTTTTCATCCTCCCAATAGTTCCTCTCCCACCTCATTGCTTTTGCCAGCATCCTCAGTCTCCACAGCGTGCTATGTCGCCTCCTCCATCCTTTCCATTTTAACTATATTTTTTTTGCAAAAACTCCATGGGAACAATGTTATTTGTGCTCACAAGTCTTTTTGCTGCTGGTAAATCTCCCTGTTACCTCCCACAACAGCCAAACAACCGCACAACACATTCACATACGCTTTCAGTTCCTCTCTGCTCCCTCTCTCTCTCTTCACTTCTGCACATGTTTTGATGACCCTTGACCTCCTGAAACACGGGAAACAACCATTGCCATGGCGTTGCTATGGACGCCGACAGTTTATGGCAGAAGGTCAAAAAATGTAATGCTAACGCCAATTTCAGATCGCTCGCGGTAACGCCCATTTTATAAAATGGAAAGTTGGGGTTTTGAAAATGGGCGATAATCCGGCGATCTCAAAACCCATATTTACCGCCAACACTGGAAATAATGTCAATTTTTGGGCGACGTGCACAAAAGTGGAAAGTCTCGTCCATAGTTTCAAAGTAGTGCAACATAACTTTAGGAGTGGATTGTAAACCCTAGAATTATTTAAGAAACAACTAAATGCAATGGAGAAAGTGAAGGGTTCTTCAGCATGGATGTATTAAGATGGACCAAGTGGCCTTCCTCATTCACAAGTAACTTGTGATTTTATCAAATATGCCTTGTTTTCATTTTGGTGCCCTTTTGAAACATTCTGTTAGAATCCCAGCCCATTATGTTAACTTCTGAAACCATTTAATACTTGTTCTTGTGTGTAAATAGTAGTAACAGCAAGAATTTCAGAGCGAAGTAAATGTGTTGTTTAAGATGCAGCTATTTTGATTCTATACTAAAGCTGTCAATCATAAACAACTCTCAGGGCAGAGAGAACAGTTAAGGGCCTTCTTGTAATTCAGTATTAAAACAGGATTTCAAGTCACTAGAAATGTTTGGACTCTAGCACTGTTCTTTATGAGAGGAGCAAATTAAAGGTCATAAGTACATAAAATAATAAAGCAATGAAATACGAGATAGAAAATAGATAGCATTACTAAAAGTGACAATGGTAGCTCGATTGCAGTTAATATATAATTTTTACAGCATCCACAAGTGAAAAACAGAATCAACCCTTGCAAATCTAACCAGAGCTGAAATCTCTGTGCCTTTCAAGACATCTGTAACAAACTTAACTTGTATAGACATCTAAACAACTTGATGAATTCATTGTGTATCTATTTGAAGTTAACATTACAAAAGATTTAAGTTCCACACACAGAGCTGCATTATATGAAGTAAGTCAAATCTTTAAGTTATTATGTTTTATCGACTGCTTATTTTTTTTCAGTCGTTCTGTTCATTAATGAACGCTATTTTATCTAGGACTGTATGTTTTAATGTAATAGAATTGTAGGAATAAAGTTCATTAAACTATTATCTTTGTTTCTTTGAGGATAATTTTAACCTGCCCACCCCGTAGGAACAGGGCAAGCACACAATTAAAATAGCTGTGCAAAGACTTACCCACCTGGCCCAGATGGGAGTCACATTAATATATGTTGCTCGGGATCCAATGATGGCCATAGCATCCAGATGGCATTTTATTGGCTTACCTACCGTGGGTGTCTGTAAAACCTGGCAGAGAAGAAAAGGAGGCATTCTAAGGTAAGTCAAAAGCTTCCTTAGCTGGGTCAGGAGGAGCACAAATGATGCCCTCCTCGTGGCTTACCTTTGTGCTGGTAGGTGGCCTCCAGGTCCCACATTCTTGACCTGCAACAAAGCCAGCCAGCTGCCTCTTTCCATCCTTTCGAGCAGGCAGCCAGCTGGCAGGATGTAAATGAGGCCAGGCCATTAAAATTGGCCTAGGTTTCCCGTGGATATCCCCAGGCAGGAAGGCCATCAGTGACCCCCGACCTCCAATCTTGGAGTTAAAATTCACCCCATTATGTTGGCCTTTCTTCTGTTTGACTGCCAGGAACATTATAACAAATAACAATCCCACAATTGATTACTTTTAGCTTGAGAAAGATATATGGACAGATCAGGAAGTGGTGGTAACAGCCCTGGGTTTTCCCAATGGAGTGAGAGGGGATTGTAGCATCCTTCTCACCCTCCATTCCAACCCCCTTTTACCTTCTTGTGCAGGTGTCAGTATCTGCCAACTTCAATCTTCGAGGTGCCTCTGACCATTTAACTGCCCATTCACCTGTCCTGGTGCTGCAGCAGCACTGAGATTTCACCCCTGGGCAATGGTAAACCCCTGCTCGATGATCAGAATGCCATCAAGAACCCACTAATCATGGATGCAAATTGGGTTGGGATTCCGATGGTGTCACAAAGGTGGGCGAAACTGCCTCTTCACTGGAATACGGCCACTGAGAGGATAATCCCTGCTCGTGAGTCAAATTTGCTTTTGAATTTGCCTGCCTTGTTTAGTGAAGGTGGGCAGTGAAGCACAGCCATTATTTGCTGAAGATCCACCCTTAGCACAGAGCCTCATTGGCAGCTGGTAAGGGTCAGGAAACTGGGCACTGAATCATGCAGAACCAATTTCACAGTGTACCTGATTTTTCAACGGGTGATCTTGGTTTAAAAAAACGAGGCCTTGCTACTGGGAAGTTTGGGCCTCATTTAAATAGAATTACTTCAATTGGGTCATTCATTGAATCTTCCAACTTCAGGCTAGGCTCTGCCCATAGAAAATGGACACATTGGAATCCTTAAGCCTAGACTTCTCAATAAGTTTCCGAAAGATAGGTTAATATTGCACAGTTGTTGAAACAATGATGACTTCAGTTATTTTAAGAGGGGTTTGGCAAAATCAATCGAGGGATATATGTAGCTTTTGAACTTCAGGACTACCCAGTTGGATCGAAATGGTTGTTTTTCCAATCCTGTGTTCCTATATTCTCTATGTTTGTTTTCTTTTTAATTTTCTGTAAAGTTTGCAGCATTTGATTCAGTGCATCTCTTGGTTTTGCTGGATAGTGCACTTTTTTCATTGCTTTTTTAATATCAATGCTTTCATTCATAATTTTTGGGTTGCCATTTAATTAGCACCATACAAAGTAATGAGGATGGAAATTTATTTGAGGCTTCCGCTAGCGCTACATTATTCACGTAAGGAAGACAAGTTCACGTGCCACGTGCAGCACCTGAGGTATGTTGTCCACACCTGTCACTGCCCCAGCATCTATACCTATAGAACCTACCACCTGGCCCCCCTGTGGGCATCTTGACTCCTCATATCAACCCGACAGCGTTGGTGAAGAAAAACGTTAGCACTCAATTTCTGTGCAGATGGTATTATCATGCACGGTCAAGAAAAGTGTGCCATCTAGCTCTGGCACAACAAAAGACTGTTTTGAAAAAAGCAAAGATTGTTCATAATGCTTCAAAATGGTTCCTGTAAGAATATAGATATGATCTTACATTGTTCGATGTAGAATTAAGACAGAACTGTAGGCAGAATTGTTTTAAAATGTATGCTTGCTGATGTTATCTTTTGATCCCTATGACACTGAAATAACATTGGAGAAGGGTGAAACTTTAGACAATAGTCTCAGATATTGTCAAGATGAGGACCCCTGTGGTTGTGTGTTCAGCAATCTGTCCAATGACCTAAGGGTCATAAAATGTGCAACAAAGTTAAACTCAGCAAGAAATAGACAATGTATGATTGTTTTTCTAAATGGTATAAAAAAGGAATACAAAGGAAAACCATTCGAAACTTCAGCTACCTTCAAAGAGAGATATCATGAATAGCCTGGAAAGGCAATCACTCTCAGTTCTGGGAAGTTCTTTACATGCATGTTTCCAGACGTAGGACTAGCATGTACTGCTCTATGTAATCTTGAGAGCATAGAATCATAGAATGATACAGCACAGAAGGAGGCCATTTGGCCAATCATGTCTCTGCCAGCTCTTTGGTAGAGCTATCCAACTAGTCCCACTCCCCTGTGCTTTCCCCATAGCCCTGCAATCTTTTTCCCTTCAAATATTCATCCAATTCCCTTTTGAATGTTACTATTGAACCCCTTTCAGGCAGTGCATTTCAGATCACAACAATTCACTGTGTAAAAAAAATGTTTTCTCATGTTGCCTCTAGTTCTTTTGGCAATCACCTTAAATTTGTGTCCTCTATTTACCAACCCTTCTGCCAATGGAAGCAGTTTCTCCTTATTTACTCTATCTAAACCCATCGTGATTTTGAGCACTTTTATCAGATCTAGTCTTAACCTTCTCTGCTCTTAAGGAAAACAACCCCAGCTTCTCCAGTCTCTCCACATAACTAAAGTCCCTCATCCCTGGTACCATTCTATTACATTTCTTCTGCACTCTCTCGAAGGCCTTAACATCCATCCGAAAGCGTGGTGCCCAGAACTGAAACATACTCTAAATGAGGCCTGATCAGTGTTTTATAAAGGTTTAGCATAACTTCCTTGCTTTTGTAATCTATGCATTTATTAATAAAGCCAAGAATCCGATATGATTTTTTAACAGAGTGCTCAACTTTGTTTACTAAATTTCCAAATTTCATGTCATCTGCAAACTTTGAAATTATGCCTTGTATACCCAAGTCCAGGTCATTCATCTATATCAAAAAGAGCAGTGGTCCTAATACCGACCTTGGGGGCACCACTGTATACTTCCCTACAATCTGAAAAACAACCGTTCACCACTACTCTCTGCTTTCTGTCCCTTAGCCAATGTTGTATCCATACTGCCATTGACCCTTTAATCCCATGGACTTCAATTTTGCTAACAAGTCTATTATGTGGTAGTTTGTCAAATGCCTTTTGAAAGTCATATACACACTTCGACCACACTACCCTCATCAACCCGCACTGACTTTTATTTATTAGCCCATACTTCTCCAAATACCAACTAATTTTGTCTCAGATTATTGTCTCTAAAAGTTTCCCCTACACCAACATTAAGCCTGTAGTTGCCGGGATTATCCCTACCTCCCGTTTTTTGAACAGGGGTGTAACATTTGCAATCCTCCACTCCTCTGGCACCGCCCCCATATCTGAGGAGGATTGGAAGTTTGTGTCCAGAGCCTCTGCAATTTCAGCCCTTACTTCTCTCAGTAACCTAGGATGCATCCCATCCAAATTGGGTGACTTTTTAAATACCTCTTTATCTTTTTAATTGTTATCCTACCCAATATCGTTACTGCTTCTTCCTTTACTGTGACATTGGCAGCATCCTCTTTTCTCTTGAAGATAGATGAAAAGTACTTATATAGTACCTCTGCATCCACAAGAATATCTCCTTTTTGGTCCTAATTGGCACTACCCTTCCTTTGATGACTATTTTACTATTTATATGCTTATAAAAAGACTTTTGGGTTCTCTTTTATGTTAGCCACTAATCTATTCTCATATTCTCTTTTTCCCTTTTATTCCTTTTTTTAGATCTCCTCTGTACTTTTTTACATTCAGCTTGGTTCTCTATGTATTATGTAAGAACATAAGAACATAAGAAATAGGAGCAGGAGCAGGCCATTTGGCCCCTTGAGCCTGCTCCGCCATTTAATAAGATCATGGCTGATCTGATCCTGGCCTCAACTCCACTTCCCTGCCCGCTCCCCATAACCCTTGACTCCCTTATCATTCAAAAATCTGTCTATCTCCACCTTAAATATATTCAAAGACCCAGCTCTCTGGGGCACAGAATTCCACAGATTAACGATCCTCTGAGAGAAGAAATTCCTCCTCAACTCAGTTTTAAATGGGCAACCCCTTATTCTGAAACTATGGCCCCTAGTTCTAGATTTCCCCAAGAGGGGAAACATCCTCTCTGCATCTATCCTGTCAAGCTCCCTCAGAATCTGATATGTTTCAATAAGATCACCTCTCATTCTTCTAAACCCCAATGAGTATAGGCCCAACCTGCTTAACCTTTCTTCATAAGACAAACCCTTCATCTCAGGAATCAACCTCGTGAACCTTCTCTGAACAATTTTTGTGGACCCCCTCATGCATAGCACAAATTGGGGAAAAAATGTGTGAAAAGGTAAAGAACACATAGCTTCACTTTTCTCCTGATTGCAGTACCTATTCCTCATTTGCAGCCAGGTACAAGGTCAGTAATCTCTCTCCATGTTGCTGGGACCTGTGCTTTTATTTGAGGGTATTGTTCAGCCTGAAATAAGGCCATTCTCTTTTGATGAACCTCCTGCAGCAAGACCTCCAAATCTTCAGCAATAAAGGGAGCAATGTTGCTTACATGTGCCTTTTTGTCCACTTTTGTCCATCAGGGTCGGTGCCAGGTCTTGAACCTGCTGCTGGTTCCAGCCCGCTGTGTAGAAATGATTTTACGTTGATTGGACTTGCCCGCCCAGCACTTTTCCCAGCCAATTGGAGGGAGCGGGTCTGATGATGTCATTTGATGATGTCTCATCAACCGGTTTCCTTAAAGGGCCCATGTCCAAATTTACTTTGGCAGTTGTGCCATCAGTGTTCTGCAGCATTGAGGTGCTGCAAACACTGGCAAGCATTGCACAAAGGTGCACAGCTGCACCCAGGCTTATGGAGGGAGTCGTAGCATTCAAGGAGGTTCTCTTCCCTTCCAATGAGCAAAAGAGACCTCCCCAGGAGATCAACACAGTCTGGTTGCACATGGCACAGGACGGCACAAGCAGGGATGTTGTCAAGAGGATCAGGCTGCAAACCTTTCAATGATCTCAGTGGATCATGAAACATTACTGCAAAGCCACACTTAACCTCATCCTGCTGTGCCACTCATCACATCCCCATCACTCTGCCTTCCCTACCCTACTCCTGCACATCCTTACACACACCAACTTAACTTGCACCTCCACCATCTCTCTCTATCTACATTATCTCATCCCCAGCTCACTAGCCACCCCTCACACTCACCCTCATCCTAGTCCAATCATACCAACTAACAACATACAAGGGTAAGCAATTCGATCTTTAATACAATGTTCATGTAAAGTTTCTGTCAAACATTGAAATCTTTATTTTCAACACTTTGCCTTCTTGGACAGATTTCTGTGTACCTTTGGAAGTGGCTTAGTGAGTGAATTGAATGAATGGTGAGACATAACGGTATCCCCAAAATGGTGATGAATATGAAAGGAATGACTTGGGCATTGTAGGGGTGCTTTATGGTGTTGGTGTGGAAAGGTGCCAACCTGGCACATCATGTGACAGCCAGGGTGTACAGCATCAAGTGAAGTAAATGTGGCCGGGTGCTGATGCCCTGTGTCCTGTACAGCATCAGTTGATTGCAGAGAAGGTTGGCGTTATTGTTGGTGCTGCTGTTGTGCCTAGTGTTGCTGATTATGGTGAGATTCTGAGGACCAAGGTGAGATAGTTTTAAGGGCACCAATGTTAATAGATGGCAGATGAGGTTGAGATAACAGAAGCGATCTGTCAATGGTGAGATAGGTTGTTCCAATGAGGTAACACTGGATAGAGAGATTGTTCCAAACACTTGCAACCTGCATAAAGCTCAGTGTGCCTTCCAAATACAGTAAGCAACAGCTGTGGATCTTGGAAAGTGAAAGTGAACAGCTGTGAGATGGGAGCTTTTATAGCACAGTTGCAGCAGTCAAGTAAATAAATTAATTCATGATCACACAGCTCCCGATGTCCTGACCCGATGTGATCCCCGAGCAGAGTAAACTTCATGCACAACCTGGTAAAATGATAAGTTCAGCTCAAAATTATTTTTAATAGGCTCTTAACAAAGTCATAATGACCTAAATTGCCTCCTCCACCGCTGTGTGTCGGGTCTGTTCAGTGTTGACAGACCCGACATTTGGCGGCAGTTTGACAGTGGGTTCAAGACCATGATCATGAGTCGAGGCCTCGAACCACTATGCTACCATACCCCATGACAGAATTATATAAATTATAACACAGGAGGAGGCTATTTGGCCCCCAGTGCTGGCACTCCCTCTTTTCACTCCACTCCCCCAACCCCAGATCCTTTTATATTCCTCCTTTTCAAAAATGTATCCCATTCCCTCTTAAATTATGTTCTCGTCTCTACCTCAATACTCACTTGTGGTGAAGCATCCGTGGTCTAATAGCCCTCAGTTTAAGAAGCTTACTTCCCTCTTCCCACTTACTTCTTCCAGGAGAATCCATGGCCTCTGTCTCCTTGTTGTCCATTTACCCACCAGTGGAAACAATCTTTCACCCACAGTAAGGTTCCCAGGTTTCACACCACTTTACTAGCATTTTCTCTCACCCGCAGCTCACTGTCATTAGGGATGCTCTTGATGGAAGCCTGATCTGCCACAGGTAAATAGGATCATTAGATCTCATGTTCAATAGATCATGGCTAGCCCCTCCAACCCATTTCCCACAACCGTTGGACCAAACCAGCCCCAAATAATTACCGCAACGAGATAAGTGGCAGTCAGAGCTGCAGAAAGGTATCCCATAGGCGAATCCCACATTGAGGAGGCCATTTTGTGTGCTGCTATTGAAGGTTGGTGTTACTTTGCCTGAAAATCAAATTGTTTAGTAGTTTGGAGGTTGTTAGGATTTTTGCGGCTAGTTTTACCAAGCTCCACTTAAAGTACTGCTTTGCACTCGGGGCATGATAATTGGAATACCTATATGAAGAGGAAAATGATGAGAACATGAAAACATTGGAGGCTCTTAAAGACCTTCTCATTCATACTCTCTCACCTGGGTCTACAGACCAAGACAATCTTACTTTTCTGACTGTCAGTGCTTCTGAAGGGGCCCTGAGATCTGGGTCCGTGGCCAAGGGCAGTTGTTTCTCCACCCTCATAGAATATAAAAATTAGGAACAGGAGTAGGCCATCCAGCCCCTCGAGCCTGCTCCGCCATTCAACAAGATCACGGCTGATCAGCTCATAAGGAGCCAAGAAATAAGGACAGCTTTCTATATAACAGGTGATTTGTCAAGTTTGGTTATTTCCCCCTTTCAGGCAATAGAGAACAGCATTTCTACAGTGTGTGTGTTATATTGTTACATATTCACTTGTTGATTATTAATTTGATAGATTTGCTTAATATTTAAAACTAGATTAAGCACAAATGTGATGTATCATTTATCAAGGACAGGAGATATATCTTGCAGAAACATAAGAGTGGTTCCTGTAACTTAAAAATTGTTTTCTGTTCATTGTTCCAAGTGTATTATGTAGATAGTAAGCGTAGTGAAGACACTCTCAAAGGCCTAGGAAATTGGGACTCACCAGGAGACTGATCTACCATCCAGGAGGCAAAAAATCAACAGTAAGTGAGGGTAGAAAGAAATAAAATTGTAACACATACCACATAAAGTAACTGTTGTTTCATGATTAGAAATTGCTATTTTTTTCGTACTGTGATTACGCATTAAATAAAAAATAAAATACAATCTTAACACTATTCAAAAACAAAACTTACTGTTTGTGGATATTTTTCCTTTCAGAGTTTTCCATTTTTTAGTGTACTGATCCACAAATCTGCACCATGGCGACAGGTACGTCAACAAATATGTTTGTAACAAAATAGTTATGCAAATGAGCTAACAATAAATTTATTTAGGAGCAACTTAATGTAAATATACATTTGTAGGTAAATTTCCAGAAGCTTATTGAGAAATGTGCTTTTAGAGGCAGGTTATCGTAAATTAGCAAAACTACTAAAAACTAATTAAATGTATTTTTTTAATATATTCTTAAAGTTCAACAACAAGTTTGTTTGAGAATAAAGCAGGTTTTTATACATTTATTTATTATTTAAAATTGTTAATATAATTAAGGCCACAAGATTGAAAATCAGCAGTCAGTCACAAGTGGTGGAAAACTGTTTGCACCCAATATCCAAAGTGATCATATCTCTGGCCCTGTGTCACTCTCCATGGACAACAAGACAATTGTTCACCAATATGGAGGTAATCTAATTTTTCATTATCAGTTGTGTTTGCTGAAAAATTTGGATACTTCTAAATTTTTCAGGATACTTTTGTTCATGAAATGTTTTTTTAAATTTTCAGGGTCCCATGAAAAAGAACTTACAAGTAAGTATTAAAATAGCATTGTTTATTAGTAAATATACAAGTAAATTATGTTACACATCAGGATCTTGTTGATTTCAGTTACTTTCCCCAAAAAATGTCCTCCATATTGTACCTTATAGATGTCCCGTGATCAACTCACAGTCATGGAAAGATTAGCAAGTGGCTTGATATACAGCTCAACTTATAGTTATGGTCATTTTTTCCAGCTCCAATTGGAAATTGTACACGTTAGTCCTAAGCTCTTTTTGTATCCAGTCTGGTTGCACAGGCTTGACCAACAGTGCACAACCCTGGTATCCTGTTTGATTCCAAGCTTCACACTTCACATCAAGACTATCTGAAAGCCCGTCTACATCTGCTTCCATCATATTGGCTGCCGCTAGTCCTGCCTCACAACATCTGCTACCAAAATCTGCATTTATGTATTCATCACCCCAGAGCACAACTCCTGTAATGTCCCCTCTTGTGTGCTCCCAAGCTTTACCTTGCATTTCTGTGGCTCAGTGGGTAGCATGCTTGCCTCTGAGTCAGAAGGTTGTGTGTTGAAGTCCCACTCCAGAAACTTGAGTACAAACTCTATGATGACACTCAAGTAGAGTGCTGCACTGTTGGAGGTGCTGTTTTTGGATAAGATTTTAAACCAAGGCCCCATCTGCTCTCTCAGGTGGATGTAAAAGATCCCACGGCATTATTCGAAGAAGAGCAGGGGAGTTATCCCCAGTGCTCTGGCCAATATTTATCCCTCAATCATTATAACAAACAAATTATCTGGTCATTATCACGTTGCTGTTTGTGGGAGCCTGCTGTGCACAAATTGGTTGCTGTGTTTTCCACATTACAACAGTGACTACACTCCAAAAGTACTTCATTGGATGTAAAGTGCTTGAGGCATTCGGTGGTTGTGATAGGCGCTATATAAAAGAAACTCTTTCTTTTTTTATTTCATCCAGAACTCCACTTCCTGCATCCAATTTCATATTAACTCCTGTGCAACTATCACTCTTCCTCTGGCCCCCCATTCCCTACCGTTGTGATTTCAAAATCTTTGTCCTTTTTTATAAATCCCTCATGATCTTGCCTCCCTCTATGCTCGCAACTTCCTTCAGCCCTGTATCCAGCTCACACCTTCTGCTCCTCACTAACTTCACCCCAATCCTCAGCTCTGTATCCAGCTCACACCTTCTGCTCCTCACTAACTTCCCCCCAATCCTCAGCTCTGTATCCAGCTCACACCTTCTGCTCCTCACTAACTTCCCCCCAAACCTCAGCCCTGTATCCAGCTCACACCCTCTGCTCCTCACTAACTTCCCCCCAAACCTCAGCCCTGTATCCAGCTCACACCCTCTGCTCCTCACTAACTTCCCCCCAAACCTCAGCCCTGTATCCAGCTCACACCCTCTGCTCCTCACTAACTTCCCCCCAAACCTCAGCCCTGTATCCAGCTCACACCCTCTGCTCCTCACTAACTTCCCCCCAAATCTCAGCCCTGTATCCAGCTCACACCCTCTGCTCCTCACTAACTTCCCCCCAAACCTCAGCCCTGTATCCAGCTCACACCCTCTGATCCTCACTAACTTCCCCCCAAACCTCTGCTTGCCGTCCAATCGCCTTCGAAAAATGCCTTGGGTTGTTTTTTTTTTACATGAAATGACCTGCATTATTGCAAATGATTGTAATCAAGTGCAGTCTGGCTTCTTGAAAACTGTTCCTCGATTGTAAAAAAACAGATCTGGCAGTTGAACCAACTTGCAGCTAAGAGGCTGCCGCAGGGATCAGTGCTGGGACTCCAACTATTTACAATCTATATTAACGACTTGGAAGAAGGGACTGAGTGTAACGTAGCCAAGTTTGTTGACGATACAAAGA
This sequence comes from Pristiophorus japonicus, assembly GCF_044704955.1. Taxonomy (NCBI): domain Eukaryota; kingdom Metazoa; phylum Chordata; class Chondrichthyes; family Pristiophoridae; genus Pristiophorus; species Pristiophorus japonicus. The sequence continues at coordinate 267,250,909 of NC_091982.1, read as the reverse complement.
TGGGAGGAAAAGCAATGTGTGAGGAGGCACAAAAAATCTGCAAAAGGACATAGACAGGTTAAGTGAGTGGGCAAAAATTTGGCAGATGGAGTATAATGTTGGAAAGTGTGAGGTCATGCACTTTGGCAGAAAAAACCAAAGAGCAAGTTATTATTTAAATGGAGAAAGATTGCAAAGTGCTGCAGTACAGCGGGACCTGGGGGTACTTGTGCATGAAACACAAAAGGATAGTATGCAGGTACAGCAAGTGATCAGGAAGGCCAATGGAATCTTGGCCTTTATTGTAAAGGGAATGGAGTATAAAAGCAGGGAAGTCTTGCTACAGTTGTACAAGTTATAGGTGAGGTCACACCTGGAATACTGCATGCAGTTTTGGTTTCCATATTTACGAAAGGATATACTTGCTTTGAAGGCAGTTCAGAGAAGGTTCACTAGTTGATTCCAGGGATGAGGGGGTTGACTTATGAGAAAAGGTTGAGGAGGTTGGGCCTCTACTCATTGGAATTCAGAAGAATGAGAGGTGATCTTATCGAAAAGTATAAGATTATGAGGGAGCTTGACAATGTGAATGCAGAGAGGATGTTTCCACTGATGGGGGAGACTAAAACTAGGGGGCATAATCTTAGTATAAGGGGCCGCGCGTTTAAAACAGAGATGAGGAGAAATTTCTTCTCTGAGAGGGTTGAAAATCTGTGGAATTGGCTGCCTGAGAGAGCTGTGGAAGCTGGGTCATTGAATAAATTTAAGACAGAAATAGACAGTTCCTTAAATGATAAGGGAATAAGGGGTAATGGGGAGCGGGCAAGGAAGTGGAGCTGAGTCCATGATCAGATCAGCCATGATCTTATTGAATGGCAGAGCAGGCTCGAAGGGCTGTATGGCCTACTCCTGTTCCTATTTCTTATGTTCTTATGTTCTAAGAGACTCTTCCACATTTATCTTGAGAACTGTTTCTTTTTATTTCTGCATTTCTCTTCCATCATAGAGGCTGATTTGGAAAATCTCAAAGTGACACACAAAAATAAATTAAGAGAAAGGTTTGAACACATGATGGAACACGGGGGGCAAGGAGGAAAACAAGTTTTTCTGTGTGAGCGATTTATTAATGTAGGCATTACTGAAAGCAAAAAAAGCGAGAATCCTAATGAAGCTGAGTCTGATGGGACGGCAGATACATTTATCGAACTCGGTCATATTTTCAAGCCACCACCTGGACAGGACAAAGCACCCATGACTGTAGTTACAAAGGGGATAGCTGGCATTGGAAAATCAGTTCTTGTACAGAAACTAATTTATGATTGGGCCACTGGCAGTGCACTGTCCGAGTACGATTTCATATTTATGTTTCCTTTCACTGAGATCAGTTTATTGTCCGAAAACAAAAAGGACACCACTCTACCTGAACTTGTCAAAATGCACTACCCACATATGGAAAAGTGTGGGAACATTTTGGCAAATGACTCGATGCGATCCCTGTTTATCTTTGACGGGCTGTCAGACGGTAAACTCGATGTCGATTTTAACAAACACATCGTGTGTCGAGATGTGACCACGGCGGTCACAGTTGACACTTTACTCGTCAATCTCCTCAAACGGCAGCTTATTCCTTCGGCTTCCATTTGGATAACTACCCGGCCCGGAACAAAAAACAACATTCCTCATAACCACATAGACCGGATGACTGAAATCAAAGGATTCCAAGACCAGGAAAAGGAAGATTATTTCCGGAGGCGATGCAAAGAACAGCAGCTGGCAAAAAAATTGATCCAAGTTGTGAAGAAACAGAGAAGCCTGTTTTTCATGTGCTCTGTCCCTGCCTTCTGCTCTATTTTGTTCATTGTTTTGGAAGCTGTGTTGAAATCTGAAGAAATGAAGGATGAAATACCTCAGACATTAACAGAAGTGTATTCTCACTTCCTGGTTCATTTGATTCTATATCAACAGGAAAAACTCGAATTTGTACAAAAAGGTGATCAGACTAAATGTCTGCACTCAAAGCGCGATTCAATCTTCAAACTGGGGAAGCTGGCCTTTGAAAAAAGTTCCAAAAATGTTTCCCAGACAGTCTTATTCAATGAGACAGAATTGAAGGCACACAAACTTGAACTCTCGTTCGTTTGTGGTGGGTTTTGCAAAGAGATTGTCACTGACAACGATTTATCTGAAGAAACGGATTACACTTTTGTCCATTTGGCAGTACAGGAATATTTTGCAGCTCTGTATATTTTTCTTTCCTTTCACAACCAGAAAAAGAATGCCTTTGGGAAAAGTTTCAAAATGTTTGAAAAACGCAGCTATTCCCAGATATGTAAAGAAGCCTGCGAGTCTGCGGCTAGAGATGGAAAGGGTCGTCAGGAGTTTTTCCTCAGATTCCTTTGTGGATTAGGCACAAAGCAAAGTCATGACTTTTTGAAGGGGCTTCTTGTAAATGACACGAACAACAAGGTAAAAGACGATTCGAAGAAAATCGTTAAATTCTTGAAAAAAACCTTGCAGACAAATATTCCTCCGGAACAAACCATTAACATTCTGCACTGCCTAAATGAATTAAGTGACATGTCTGCCCTCAGTGAAATAAAAGCTGCATTTAAATCCGGGACCTTTTCTTCTGGGAGACTCTCACCTGCTCAGTGCTCAGCGCTAGCTTTTGTTTTGCAAATGTCAGAAGAAAACTACCGAGAATTGGATCTGTCACTATACAGACTGCCATCCATTGGCATACAAAGACTGTTGCTAATTGCAAACTATTTTACGGGGATAAAGTGAGTATTTGCTTTGATGTAATATTATTTTCCTAGATTCAGAACTGACGCTATGTGGTTGTGCTGTGGGTTCTCCATTTATGCAACATCGGGTTGTCTCTCTGTAGCTCCACTCAGTTTTTATCTGTTCTGATATGCTGTGTATGTCTGAAGTCCAGTTGCTAAATTGGACCTGCACCACTCTACCCAGCACCTTAGCATCACTTACAAAGGGTAAAATGATTATTTTGAAACGCATTATTGGTTGAACATATTCCTGCAGGTTTAAATAGAGTTACACAGGATATACAGCACAGAAACAGGCCATTGGGCCCAACCAGTCCATGCCAGTGTTTATGCTCCACTCGAGTCTCCTCCCATCCTTCCTCATCTATCCCTATCAGCATAACCCTCTGTTCCCTGCTCCCTAATATGCTTCTCTAACCGCCCCTTAAATGTATCCATACTATTCGCTTCAACCACTCCCTGTGGTAGCGAGTTCCACAGTCTCACCACTCTCTGGGTAAAGAAGTTTCTTCTGAATTCCCTATTGGGTTTCTTGGTGACTATCTTATATTGATGGCCTCTAGTTATGCTCTTCCCCACAAGTAGAAACACTTTCTCTGGATCTACTCTATCAAAACCGTTCATCATTTCAAAGACCTCTATTAGGTCACCCCTGAGCCTTCTCTTTTCAAGAGAGAAGAGACCAGCCTGTTCATCCTTTCCTGCTAGCTCCAACCACTCCTCCCAGTCAAACTGCGATTATTCCCATCTCCAATTTTTGTATAACTAATAAACAAAAATGTTCAAAGAAAATGAAAAAAAAACACACAACTGTTTTCATGCCCCCATGATTTTCCTCATGGGTTGCTCACAGCGGTGTCCAGGAGATTAATCTTTAATTCCTGGAGAATCCAGGATAATCCTGGAGGGTTGGCAACCCTAACATTGACATCAGCTTAAGCCTTTGGCTTAGTGGTAGCATTCCTGCCTCTGGGTTAAAAGGTCCAGGATTTGAACCCTGTTTCAGACAGTCCGGCTGAGTGGAGACTGGAGCCCAGCTCTGAAATCGGATTGACATCCAGCAGGTTACAAGTCCGGTGAGTGTCGGTGCCCCTTCATCGTATGGGTCCTGACAGCCCATAAAGGACTAACCACCCTCCCGGCTAATGTAAAGATGGTTATAACCAGGGAAGGAGCGTTCACTACAAGTTTCAGAACAGCACCTGTCTAGAGCAGAATTATTATCAAAGAGGTCTCCAAGGCACCCACCAGAATCTCTTCTGACGGTCATCCAATTGTCAGGCAAGAATAGCCAACAGGGTCTTTTTAATGTGCTCTCAAAACATCAAAAAGTTACCGACTGGAAGCAATGCTCTGCGGATGTGTATGTGCACACATTTGTAAAACTCTCTGCTGATGGCTGGAGTACAGTTCACAGTAAAGAAGTTTAACAAGGTATATTCCAGTGGTGAGTCACATTCTACACCCACAGGTTTCAGACTAGTAACACAATGGCCCTGAAATTGCCGTCGGAGGCTTCCCGCGGGCAATTGTCTCCGACCAGCAACATTTCTATGAAATTACCTGGTGGTCTGGAAGGAGCCTGAGATTCCGGAGGGGAGGCCTTTTCTTCCCGCGCTGTGAAGCGCGCTTCCGTCCTCGAGATTCCTACGCAGAAGGTGCAGTCACGTGTGACTGCTCGACCAATCAAGTGCAGTATTCTCAATTAATAGCAATGGGAACTCCGTATCTACAAGTTCTCATTGCTATTAATTGAGAAAAAAACAAACACAATAACACCAAATAAAAAATAAAAAACACCTCACATAATTAAAATGAATTGAAATTAAACTTAATAAATATCTTAGAGAAAGCATTTTCTTCCGGGTTTTTAAAACGTTTTTTAAATTATGGTTTAAAATAAATTTAACGTAGTGGGCAGGGTTTTTAAAAATAAAATGTGTATTTTTAATTTTATTTTTCATGTTTAAAGTGTGTTTTAAGACGCTTATGACTGTAAAAGTAGGCTATGCGCCTGCTTTTATCAGGCGCGAGAGTTTTGAGGACATTTGCTGGGCAAGATATGGGCAAATACCGCAATCTTGCCCTTGCAAACGTCCTCGCTCCTGAGATACGGAGTATTGTGTTCCTAACACAGATGAGGCTGCACACAGGGAAGTTAAAGTAACAGTGACCTCAGTCTTTATTAAGACACTCCAGAGTGAGGAACAGGCCTCAGGGGCCGGCTTATATACAGTGCTCACAAGGGATGCTGGGATCCCTTGGGACTACAACATCACTCCCCCACAAATTCAAAGTGAAAACTATTTACAAGGTGAGGCTTGTACAATACTGCCGCCTGCTTGCTACCTGATCATGCAGGTTGGGGTGAACCAGCGAGAGTTTGGTTTCAAGTGTCCTTTTCATGAGTAGCTCAGCCGGGGGTACCTCTGTGAGCGAGTGGGGTCTCGTGCGATAGCTGAGCAGTACTCGGGACAGGCGGGACTCTTTTAAGGCTCTGTTGGATGGTTTGTACTGCCCGCTCTGCCTGCCCATTGGAGGCTGGTTTAAATGGGGCCGAGGTGACATGTTTGATCCCATTGCGGGTCATGAATTCTTAAAATTTGGCACTGGTGAAACATGGCCCATTGTCGCTGACCAGTATGTCAGGCAGGCCGTGGATGGCAAACATGGCCCTCAGGTTTTCAATGGTGGCGGTGGCGGTGCTTCCCGACATTATTTCACATTCAATCCATTTAGAAAAAGCATCCACCACCACCAGGAACATTTTACCGAGAAACGGGCCCGCATAGTCGACATGGATCCTCGACCATGGTCTGGAGGGCCAGGACCACAAACTTAGTGGTGCCTCTCTGGGCGCGTTGCTCAACTGAGCACACACGCTGCATTGCCGCACACAGGACTCTAAGTCAGAGTCGATGCCGGGCCACCACACGTGGGATCTGGCTATCGCTTTCATTATTACTATAGCCGGGTGTGTGCTAGAAATCCGAGATGAACGTCTCCCTGCCCTTTTTGGGTAGCACTACGTGGTTACCCCACAACAGGCAGTCTGCCTGAATGGACAGCTCGTCCTTTCGCCACTGGAACGGCTTGATTGGCTCTTGCATTTCAACGGGGATGCTGGCCTAGCTCCCATGCAGTATACAGTTTTTTACTAGGTACAGCAGAGGATCTTGGCTGATCCAAGTCCCAATCTGGTGGGCCGTGACAGGTGATTTATCAGTTTCAAATGCTTCCATGACCATCAACAAGTCTGCGGGCTGCGCCACCATCAACAAGTTTGCAGGCTGCGCCATTTCCAACCCGTGGTGGGCAATGGTAGCCGACTGAGAGCAGCTGCACAGTTCTCAGTGCCTGGCCTGTGGCGGATGGTCTAGTTATATGCTGATAGTGTGAGTGCCTACCTTTGTATGCGGGCTGAGGCATTAGTATTTATCCCCTTATTTTCAGCGAACAGGGATATGAGGGGCTTGTGATCAGTTTCCAGCTCAAATTTGAGGCCAAACAGGTACTGATGCATTTTCTTTACCCCGAACACACACGCTAATGCCTCTTTCTCAATCATGCTGTCGGCCCTCTCAGCCTTAGACAAGCTCCTGGAAGCATAGGTGACAGGTTGCAACTTCCCCGCAACGTTAGCTTGTTGTAATACACACCCGACTCCGTATGGCGATGCATCACATTCTAGCACAAGTCTTTTACACAGGTTATACAATACAAGCAGCTTGTTGGAGCATAAAATGTTTCTGGTTTTCTCAAAAGCAATTACTTGTTTTTTTTCCCATACCCATTTCTCACCTTTATGCAATAACACAATAAGAGGGTGCTTAATCCCGGTAGAAAGTTACCAAAATAGTTGAGGAGTCCCAGGAACGACCACAGTTCCGTGACATTCTGTGGCCTGGGTGCGTTCCTGATCGCCTCTGTCTTGGTGTCTGTGGGCCGAATGCCTTCCGCTGCGAAAAGTCTTCCCAAAAACTCCACTTCTGTTTGCATTTCGACCTTTTCAGCTGCAGCCCTACACGATCCAGTCGCTGGAGGACCTCCTCCAGGTTTTGTAGGTGGTCGACAGTGTCCCGACCCGTGACCAATATGTCGTCCTGAAAAACCACTGTACGTGGTACCGACTTGAGTGGGCTCTCCATGTTTCTCTGGAAGATCGCTGCAACCGACCGAATTCCAAGCGGGCATCTGTTGTAGATAAACAGTCCCTTGTGCGTGTTGATGCAGGTGAAGCCCTTCAAAGACTCCTCCAGCTCCTGCATCATGTAGGCCGAAGTCAGGTCGAGCCTGATGAACGTCTTGCCTCCTGCCAGCGTCGCAAATAGGTCGTCTGCCTTAGGTAGCGGGTATTGGTCCTGTAGCGAGAAACGATTAATAGTTACTTTATAATCGCCTCAAATCCTGACTGTGCCATCACTTTTGAGTACTGGAACAATCGGGCTGGCCCACTTGCTGAATTCCACTGGGGAGATGATGCCTTCGCATTGCAGCCTGTCCAGCTCGATTTCCACTCTCTCCCTCATCATGTGAGGTACTGCTCGCGCCTTGTGGTGAATGGGTCGTGCCTCTGGGACCAAGTGGATCTGCACCTTCGCCCCGGAAAAGTTTCCAATGCCTGGCTCAAAAAGGGAAGGAAATTTGTTAAGAACCTGGGTACATGAGGCCTCATCGACATGTGATAGCGCTCGGATGTCATCCCAGTTCCAGCAGATTTTGCCCAGCCAGCTCCTTCCAAGCAATGTGGGGCCATCGCCCGGGACAATCCAGAGTGGCAGTTCGTGCACTGTGCCCTCGTAGGTGACCTTGACCATGGCGCTGCCCAGGACAGTGATGAGCTCTTTGGTGTACGTTCTCAGTTTCTTGTGGATGGGGCTCAGGGCTGGTCTGAGTGCCTTGTTGCACCACAGTCTCTCAAACATCTTTTTACTCATGATGGATTGGCTAGCGGCAGTGTCCAGTTCTATGGCTACGGGTAAGCCATTCAATTTTACAATTATCATTATAGGTGGACATTTCGTCGAAAATGTGTGCACCCCGTGTACTTCAGCATCTGCCTCCTCTCTCTGAGGCTCAAAATTGCTTTGATCCACCATGGACCGATCTTCCTCTGCCACGTGGTGGTTAGCAGCTGCAAGCTCGTTGGAGGTGCCCCATTGTTCCACAGCTCTTGAAAACATACCCTTTGAAGCGGCATGAATAGGCTGAATGGAATCCTCCGCAGCGCCAACAAGATGTGAATTGCCTTGCATTCATCCTTTGTTGCGGACTCTGAGTCATCTGGGTCACCTGAGGCCTGCTGGCAGTTGCAGACTTGTGGTTTCTGCCCTGTACATTCCTGCTTGCAAACACAGTTCCAGTTATTTTATGAACATTGCTAACACTTGTGTGCTGAGAGATTTGTTTGGTGTTATCACTGGTGGACATAAACGCCTGTGCTATCGCAATGGCCTTACTGAGGGTCGGTGTCTCTCCAGTCAAAAGTTTTCATAGGATGGTCTCGTGGCCAATGTCCAGTACAAAAAAGTCTCTGAGCATCTGCTCCAGGTAGCCATCAAACTCACATTGTCCTGCAAGTTGCCTTAGCTCGGAGACATAGCTCGCCACTTCCTGACCTTCAGATCGCTGGCACGTGTGGAACCGATACCTCGCCATCAGCACGCTCTCCCTCGGGTTAAGATGCTCCCGAAACAGTGTACACAGCTCCTCATACGACTTATCTGCTGGTTTCACCGGAGCCAGAAGATTCTTCATGAGGCTGTTGGTCGGTGCCCCGCAGACTGTGAGGAGGACCGCTCTCCTTTTTGCGGTGCTTCCTTCTCCGTCCAGCTCATTGGCTACAAAGTACTGGTCTAGCCGTTCGACATAGGCTTCCCAGTCCTCAGCCTCCGAGAACTTCTCCAGGATGCCCACAGTTTGCTGCATCTTTGCGTTGGATTCGTATACTCATCGCCAGTTATTGTGTTCCTAACACAGATGAGACTGCACACAGGGGGGTTAAAGTAACAGTGACCTCAGTCTTTATTAAGACACTCCAGAATGAGGAACAGGCCTTAGGGGCCGGCTTATATATAGTGCTCCCAAGGGATGCTGGGATCCCTTGGGACTTCAGGGGATGAGCTCCCTGGTGGCGGAATATGGGAGTGCATGCTTTACAGATACACAACATGGAGGATCTGTTAAGCTGGAGCTCTGTGCTCTGAAAACTGGCTTTTGCAATGCCTTCCTGGGTCCGTACACACTCCGTACAGACCAGGGAGGCCGCGATTTCTGGGTGAATATGGCTGCAGCCTAAATGTACTTGATTGGCTGTAAAGTGCTTAGGACGTCCTGAGGTTGTGAAAGGTGTTATATAAATGCAAGTCTTTCTTTAAATATCCTTTATCAGCATAGGTAATCGAATATAGGCACACAGGATGATGAGTTTTATTTCTCATACTGCTGGTTTTTGTTTGAAATCTGTTCATATTTAGATTATCTGGGGCCAATATCAGAGATGCTGGACTCAAAATACTCTCTGAAGTGATGCAAAGGCGGGATTGCAAATTACAAAATTTGAAGTAAGTAAGAATGTATTGTGTGCACAATATTAAGAATATTTCCATTATGTCACTATTTGTCTCACATACAAACATATAGCACACAGGACTGTGAAGCAATAATGGATGGACAGTCTCTGCATAATTAAATACTTTAACGAATATCCAAACCAAGATATTTTGATCGGCATCGATGTAGCACGTGTCTTCCCGTTTAAAAGCAGTACCTACATCCAAAATAAAATGCATGCTGTATTCTGAATGCCATTGTTCCATGCATTACAGGTATTGTCTTATTTTTTGCATTGTTTAGATTAGATGGAAACAATCTTACTCATAAAAGTTGTGAGCAACTTGTTACTGCTCTGAACGTTAACCACAGAATAATACTCCTGGACTTGAGTGATAATAATATACTAGACCAAGGCGTTAGTATTCTTTGCAATGCCCTAAAAGATGAGCAGTGCACTCTGCAAACACTAAGGTAAGCAAATGCCTTAAGGATTTATTTACAGTGCATATCTAGTGATAAATGTAAAAATCCATGATGGCCTTTTCATTTACACTCAGTAGGTTTATCACCATTATACCATGTCATGTTTTTACCGAAGGAAGGAAATACTTGCCATAAAGGGAGTGCAACGAAGGTTCACCAGACTGATTTCTGGGATGGCAGGATTGTCGTATGAGAAGAGATTGGGTTGACTAGGCCTGTATTCACTGGAGTTTAGAAGAATAAGAGGGGATCTCATTGAAACGTATAAAATTCTGACGGGGTTGGACAGACTGGATGCGGGGAGGATGTTTCCCTGGGCTGGGAAGTCTAGAACAAGGGGTCACAGTCTCAGGATATGGGGTAGGAAATTTAGGACCGAGATGAGGAGAAATGTTTTCACTCAGAGGGTGGTGAACCTGTGGAATTCTCTACCACAGAAGGCTGTGGAGGCCAAATCACTGAATATATTTAAGAGGGAGATAGATAGATTTCTAGACACAAAAGGCATCAAGGGTATGGGGAAAAAGCGAGAATATGGTGCTAAGATAGAGGATATTGAATGGCGGTGCAGACTTGAAGGGCCGAATGGCCTACTACTGCTGCTATTTTCTATATTTCTATGTTAAGTAGAGGTGACTGTAAGAGAAAATAGTTTCAAATCAAATCACTCAGTCCTTTTATTCTTTTGTATCTGTCATTATTTCGTAACCACCTGCTTCCTTTGCAGAGAAATTCTCAGTTGCAGAACTACATTGAAACCAGAAAGTTGATAGTACAGTCAGGGGATTGCTGCTGATTTTCCAACTTTGACTTTTATGGAGCTGGTCACTTTACAAAGTGATCAGAAGCAAACCATTATTTTAACCAAGGATGCACAAGAAAATCCCCAGGAGAGCTGCATTAAAGTGAATTTTGTGTAGTCAGGTACAGTACTTTGGTGTCACTCAGTATTTCCAGTATTTTGGTTTGTAATTTGTCTTTTTTATCTCCATAGTGTGGGTGGTAATAAACTAACACCCAGTTGTTGTGAGTACTTGATCTCTGTGCTTGAGACAAACAAGACCCTGGTAGAGCTGGATCTGAGTAATAATAGAATAGGTGAGGAAGGACTACAGGAACTATCTAAGGCACTGACGAAAGAGAACTGTAAATTACAAAAGCTGGGGTACGTAAATCACTATTAGTGCTGACCATCAGTTGGGTTTGCACCTTTGTCTCTTTTTTGTGAAATGCTTTGCCTTGTATTTTATTTGTCTTAATTTATTACTTCAGTAAATGTAAAGTTGGATATAATCCAATGCTAATTTTCAGCGATACCCTGCCATAAACACTCCTTACAATTGTCAACTAACTTTCCACCTCACGAACTTACTCGGGAGATGTTGGTAGTGCCTAGTATGGCAGACTTGATGGCCACAAGTTACTTTTTAGGGGTGCTTTAATCAAGTAAATGCTCTAGGACTGGATCCAATCTAATTCCCGAAGCTGTTATCGTATATAGCCTGTAAAATTGACGACATTTGATAAGGGAGGTTTAAAAAAAACATTTGCTGCTGATCCTCCAAATTGTAATTATATCCTGGCTGATATTAAGGCATGCCTGAAGAATCCATGAAATCTCAGAGAAGCCCTGTACCATTACCCCTCACCTCAGCTACTTGTTCAGAAAATATTATCCAGTCATGAGTTACAGGTCCTCAAAACTGCCACCAAGCTCATGGTCTACAGGGCTGTAGTAATACCCGCCCTCCTGTATGGCTCAGAGGCATGGACCATGTACAGTAGACACCTCAAGTCGCTGGAGATATACCATCAACGATGTCTCTGCAAGATTCTACAAATCCCCTGGGAGGATAGGCACACCAACATCAGCGTCCTCGTCCAGGCCAACATCCCCAGCATTGAAGCACTGGCCACACTCGATCAGCTCCACTGGGCAGGCCACAAAGTTCACATGCCAGACACGAGATTCCCAAAGCAAGTGCTCTATGCGGAACTCCTTCACGGCAAATGAGCCAAAGGTGGGCAGCGGAAACATTACAGGGTCACCATCAAAGCCTCCCTGATAAAGTGCAACATTCCCACTGACATCTGGGAGTCCCTGGCCAAAGACCACCCTAAGTCGAGAAAGTGCATCCGGGAGGGCGCTGAGCACTTCGAGTCTCAACACCGAGAGCATGCAGAAATCAAGCGCAGGCAGCAGAAAGAGCGTGTGGCAAACCAGTCCGACCCTCCCCTTCCCCCAACGACTATCTGTCCCACCTGTGACAGAGTCTGTGGCTCTCGTATTGGACTGTTCAGCCACTTCAGAAGTGGAAGCAAGTCTTCCTCGATTCCAAGGGACAGCCTATGATGATGCTGATGACAGGTGTCCAGATTTAAAGGCTACAAATAAATAAATGTTGGAATTACATGGTCTAACAACCCTCTACATCAAAAAACAAGTTTTCTAACCTCTCCCTTTGTTTCTTTTTGCCGATTCTTCTAAATATCTGCCCTGTGATCACCAACAACGGAAATAGTTTTTCTCTATTTACCTTATCAAAGTTCATCCTAATTTTGAACATATTTATCAGATCTACGCTTAACCTTCTCTAGTTTAATGAAAAGTTCCTCAGTTTCTCCTTGTAACTAAAGCCTGGTATTATCTTAGTCTATCTCTTCCACGGCATTGACATCCTCACTAAAGTAATGTACCCAACTTGACACAATGGGAATAATTTGCAGTTTCAACATGGGCAAGAAACTGGCGGTTAGCCACACTTTCAATGGAAAGGAAAATCAGGTGGCGTGTTTAACGGGCAGCCAATCCGCAAGCACCAGTTTAATACCTGCTGCAAAATCAAAAATTACTGCCAACAAATCGAACTGCGACCTAAGAATATGTCCTATTAACCTCAAATAAATCACGAAGCAAAGATACAATACAAATATGTTCGAGCTTGAAGCCACAGACATTTCCAAGTAAAGTAGGTGAGAACCAAAACCTCACATCATTATATGTTTGCTGTCTTGAATGCTCATAATTGATCCAAATTCATTGTCATTTTTCTTGACAGTATTAAACAAATGTTGTCAATGAGTAGAAGCAGTGCACTTTGTTTCCAAGCTGATTTGTATTCTGTTTAGGTTAAATTCTATATTTGCGTTTGATTTTGGAATAATGGGCACCTATGAGGACACACCTGGAGCTGAAATATTGTGCAATGTACTGGCAAGCAAAAATTGTACATTACAAAGTCTACGGTAAGCATATTTTGTAACTAACCACATTCTCCTACTCACACAAAAAAAACTGTTTGTGAGTCTGTGTCTGTGTGTGTGTGTATATGTGTATGTGCATGTATAGGTGTATATTGGTGTGTGTGTGTGCCTGTGTGTGTATATGTGTATGTGCATGTATAGGTGTATATTGGTGTGTGTGTGTGTGTCTGTGTGTGTATATGTGTATGTGCATGTATAGGTGTATATTGGTGTGTGTGTGTCTGTGTGTGTCTGTGTGTGTGCATGTATAGGTGTATATTGGTGTGTGTGTGTGTCTGTGTGTGTATATGTGTATGTGCATGTATAGGTGTATATTGGTGTGTGTGTGTGTCTGTGTGTGTATGTGTATGTGCATGTATAGGTGTATATTGGTGTGTGTGTGTTTCCCCGATACTGCACTCCGGCAATTCACATTTTTTTTCAAAATGATATGCCTCAGTTTTAAAACTTGAGTTTGAATTATTTTTCTATGACAACTTCTAGTTTATTTCCTTCATGTATATGTTTCATTACAAACTTACAACATTTCTTTTGCATCTTAAAGGTTGGCAAAGAATTCACTCACACAGAAATGTTGTACAGATCTCATCTCATCCCTGTCAGACAATCATATACTGACAGAGCTAGATCTCAGCTCTAACAATTTACACAATGAGGGAATTACTACAATGTGTGAAATTCTGAAGGGACCAAACTGTAAAATTCAATCGTTAAAGTAAGTGTCTATAAATGCATCATGTTGTGAGACACTATATAGGGCTAGATTTTCCTCCACTATACTGTCTATGTGACTGTGACAAAGTAAACTATCCCTCCTCGGTTTTCTCGACCTGTCTGCAGCCTTTAACACAGCTGATCACATCGTCCTCCACCAACTCCTCTCCACCATTGTCCAGCTAGATGGGACTGCACTCGCCTGGTTCCATTCTTATCTATCTAATCGTAGCCAGAGAATCATCTGCAAAGGCTTCTCTTCCCACTCCTGCACCATTACCTCTGGTGTCCCCCAAGGATCTATACTTGGTCCCCTCCTATTTCTCATCTACATGCTGACCCTCGGCGAAATCATCCGAAAACAGAGCATCAGTTTTCACATGTACGCTGATGACACCCAGCTCTACCTCACCCCCACTTCTCTCAACCCCTCCACGATCTCTAAATTGTCAGAATGCTTGTCCGACATCCACTACTGGATGAGCAGAAATTTTGTCCAATTAAATGTTGGGATGACTGAAGCCATTGTCTTCGGTCCCCACCACAAACTCCGTTCCCTAGCAACCGACTTCATCCCTCTCCCTGGCAATTGTCTGAGACTGACCCAGACTGTTTGCAACCTTGGTGTCATATTTGACCCCGAAACTAACTTCCGACCACAAATTACTAAGACCGCCTATTTCCACCTCCAGAACATCGTCCAACTCCGCCCCAGCCTCAGCTCATCTTCTGCTGAAACCCTCATCAATGTCCCTGTTACCTTGATATTTCGACTATTCCAAGGCACTTCTGGCCAGCCTCCCACATTCTACCCTACATAAACTTCAGGTCATCCAAAACTCTGCTGTCCTAACTCGCACCAAATCCCATTCACCCATCAGCACTGTGCTCACTGATCTACATTGGCTCCCAGTTAAGCAACGTCTCAATGTTAAAATCCTCATTCTTTCTTCAAATCCCTCCATAGTCTCACCCCTCCCTATCTCTGTAGTCTCCTCCAGCCCAACAACCCTCCGAGATATTTGCACTCCTCTAATCCTGGCCTCGAGCTGCCCCGATTTTAATCGCTCCACCATTGGTGGCCGTGCCTTCAGCTGCCAATGCCCTAAGCTCTGGAATTCCCTCTCTAATCCTCTCTGCCTCTCTTCCTCTCTTTTCTCCTTCAAGATGATCGCTAAAACCTATATCTTTGACATCTGCCCTAATATCTCTTTATGTGGTTCAGTGTCAATTTTTGGTTTATAATGCTCCTGTGAAGCGCTTTGGGATATTTTATCCCATTGAAGGCATTGGCCCTGATATTGGTGGCCTTACCGCTGATTGCCGCTGAGTTTTGTCGCCTGTCTCCCCTCTGTGCCAGTTTCCACTTGGGCTGGAGCGGGCAGGATGGGAGAACCGCTGGGAACTGCCCACTGACGGCTGCTGGCGGCCAAGGAGTGCAAGTGTCCTCCCGCCCGCCGAGCTGCTAGATTGGTGAGGGCGGGAGTTGGCGCCAGCAGGGGGAAGGACCAATGCATGAAGGCAGGTCTAACCCCGACAGTAAGTACGAAGACCTGCAAAAAAAGGTTAGTGAACATCTTTTAAAATGTTTATTACAGCGTCTTACCTGGATGGGGTCTCCTGAAGGTGTTCCAGTGGGTTTTTTGGAATTGGTTTTATTTTCAGCTCCTGGGCCCGACTCCATCCTTGGCAGCACTTAGGCGGCAAGTGCATTTGCTGCATGAGATTGAGAGCTCCCGCCCACTGACGCCCAGATTGATGGTGTAAGCCGTTATTTTGCCACCGGGTGGTACTGCCACCTCTTTTAGAGGCATCTTCCTGGAAAAGTACCGCCCGGTCTCTCGGCAGCCATTGGCGGTCCTTTCGGCGGCACTTGGGCAGGCTTTGGCTGCGACCAAGTTCGGGCCCATTGGCCCTGAAATCCCGGTTCCTTCTTCCCGCGGGCATTCGACTCAATTCTAGACAAAAGATGCACATTTACCTTTGCTGCTGCGCCCACCAGCGATCCTGGTCCTGAGGCCTCCTCTCCCTGTGCATCGGAGCGCGTGCACGTCTGGACGGACAGAGAGCTGGACTGGAGTCACATGGCACTGGGCAGCCAATCCAGATAAACTAGTTTCTTTTTCATAATAATGGGAACTCCGTAAGCAGGAGTTCTCATTGTGATTCAGAAACACTACCTCATCCCCAACACCAAAACACCAATAAAAAATAGAAAAAAAACATGACATATTTAACATTAATTTAAATTAAAGTTAATAAATGTCTTAGAAAAATAAATATTTTTCCGATTTTTAAAAAAGTTTTTTAATTATGGTTTAAAATAAACTTACTTTAGTGGACAGGATTATTAACATTAAAATGTGTTTCTTAAATTTTATTTTCATATGTTTTTGTAGATTTTAAAACTCTTACTCTGGTAAAAGTAGGCTATGCGCCTGCTTTTACCAAGCGCAAAAGTATTAAGAACTTTCGCAGGGCAAGATTGGGCAAATATCGCAATCTTGCCCATGCAAATGTCCTGGCTGCCGAGATGCGTGTGATCTGTCAAGCTAAAACTTGACAGATCGGAAAAGCCGTTTTTTGGCACATGTGCATCAAGTGGCGAAAACTGGCATTTGCGATGCCTTCCCGGGTCTGTAAACACTCCATACAGACCTGAGGAGGCCGGGATTTCAGGGCCATTATATAATTATATAATTATAAGTTGTTGTTGGTGTTGAAACTGGACAATGTTGTGTCAAAACTGAAGAAAATCCATTGGTGAGGCTTACCACTGCCAACTATTTCCTTCCCATCCCCATTGTATGGGGGTTGGCTGCCTGATCCTAGACCACTCCGCTGCTTATAACTGAGAGGGTTTGGGAGTCTGCTTGATCACCCACCCTTCCACCACTGTAACGGACAAGCCCAGGGACCGTCCGGAGAGGGGTGACAGTGTATGCTGGGCCAGCAGTGGAAGGCCCACTGAAGCTCCTTTTGGAGGGAGAGGTCCCAGTGGTGGGCATCGCGACCTCTTCTGAGGACCCAGCCATTCATCACATGAAGACATCAGCTCTGTCTAAAGCCTAACTCAAAAATTCTAGGTTGATCACCACTGTAGCACTGCCACATTAGTCCCTTCATTGCGGGCTCACTCTTGTTGGCAGAGATGATGCTCTACATAGTTAAACAACCCCATCCCAGGAACATGAGTTGGAGTCATGGTGATGGGCAAGGTGTCTGCAGAAGTCACCACTCTGCATCCACCCCTCTCCTGTCCCCGCCCCCCAGCCCAGTTGGAAATACTAGTCTGGTCTTCCTGTTGATAATTTAAATTAAAAGTCAGCTTAATAGAATTTAGAATTATCAGCAGCAGGAACATCACCTATTTAGTGTAAGTAAGTATAGAGTAATTTTACAAATAGGAGCAACAATGTTCAATGGACTGAGATTTTATATATCTTAAGGACATTTTCACAAACTTATATTTCTAACTCTTTATTTCCACAGGGTGGCGAACACTAAACTAACAAGTGATTGTTGTGGGACACTTGCTTCTGTGTTCAACACGAACCAAACACTGACTGAGTTGGATCTGAGCATGAATGAATTGGGTGATAACGGAGTGAAAACATTGCTTTCTTCATTTAAGGATTCACACTGTAAATTACAAAATCTGGGGTATGTAAATACAGAGGTTGATTGCCTTTAATACATCAGGATGTTGAAACAATTTGGGTGGAGATAAGGAACAATAAGGGGGAAAAGTCACTGGTGGGCATAGTCTATAGGCCCCCTGACAGTAGCAACTCTCTTGGTCGGAGCATAAACCAGGAAATAGTGGGGGCTTATAAAAAGGGAACAGCAATAATCATGGGTGATTTTAACCTCCATATTGATTGGACAAATCAAATTGGTCAGGGTAGCCTTGAGGAGGAGTTCACAGAGTGCATAAGGGACGGGTTCCTTGAGCAGTATGTAACGGAACCAACCAGCCTGCTATCTTAGATCTGGTCATGTGTAATGAGACAGGATTAATAAACAATCTTGTAGTAAAGAATCCCCTTGGAATGAGTGATCATAGTATGATTGAATTTCAAATTCAGATGGAGGGTGAGAAAGTTGGATCTCTAACCAGCATACTAAACTTAAATAAATGGGAATATGAAGGTATGAGGGCAGAGTTGGGTAAAGTGGACTGGGAAAATAGATTGATGTGTGGGATAGTTGATGAATAGTGGTGTACATTTAAGGAGATATTTCACAACTCTCAAGAAAAATATATTCCAGTGAGGAGGAAAGGGTGTAAGAGAAAAGATAGCCATCCGTGGCTAACTGAAGAAATAAAGGACGGTATCCAATTAAAAACAAGGGCATACAAAGTGGCCAAAACTAGTGGGAGGACAGAAAACTGGGAAGCTTTTAAAAGCCAGCAAAGAATGACTAAAAAATGATTAAGAAAGGGAAGATAGACTATGAAAGTAAACTAGCACGAAATATAAAAACAGATAGCAAGAGTTTCTATAGGTATATAAAAAGGAAAAGAGTGGCTCAAGTAAATGTTGGTCCCTTAGAGGACGAGACCGGGGAATTAGTAATGGGGAACATGGAGATGGCAGAAACTCTGAACAAATATTTTGTATCAGTGTTTACAGTAGAGGACACTAACAATATTCTGACAGTGAATTGTCTAGGGGCTTTAGGGGGGAGGAACTTAATACAATCACAATCACAAAAGAGGTGGAACTCAGTAAGATAATGGGACTAAAGACAGATAAATCCCCTGGACTTGATGGCTTGCATCCAAGGGTCTTAGGAGAAGTAGCGGCAGGGATAGTGGATGCATTGGTTGTAATTTACCCAAATTCCCTGGATTCTGGGGAGGACCCAGCAGATTGGAAAACTGCAAATGTAATGCCCCTATTTAAAAAAGGAAGCAGACAAAAAGCAGGAAGCAAAGACCAGTTAGCCTAACATCTGTGGTTGGGAAAATGTTGGAGTCCATTATTAAAGAAGCAGTAACAGGACATTTGGAAAAGCAAAATTTGGTCAGGCAGAGTCAGCATGGATTTATGAAGGAAAGTCATGTTTGACAAATTTTCTGGGGTTCTTTGAGGATGTAACAAACAGGGTGGATAAAGGGGAACCAGTAGATGTGGTGTATTTGGACTTCCAGAAGGCATTTGACAAGATGCCACATAAAAGGTCACTGCACAAGAGAAAAGTTCACAGGGTTGGGGATAATATATTAGCATGGATAGAGGATTGGCTAACTAACAGAGAACAGAGAGTTGGGATAAATGGTTCATTCTCTGTTTGGCAATCAGTAACTAGTGGTGTGCTGCAGGGACCCCAACTATTTACAATCTATAACGACTTGGAGGAAGTGACCGAGTGTAACGTAGCCAAGTTTGCTGACGATACAAAGATGGGAGGAAAAGCAATGTGTGAGGAGGACACAAAAAATCTACAAAAGGACATAGACAGGCTAAGTGAGTGGGCAAAAATTTAGCAGATGGAGTATAATGTTGGAAAGTGTGAGATCATGCACTTTGGCAGAAAAAAAATCAAAGAGCAAGTTATTATTTAAATGGAGAAAGATTGCAAAGTGCTGCAGTACAGAGGGACCTGGGGGTACTTGTGCATGAAACACAAAAGGATAGCATGCAGGTACAGCAAGTGATCAGGAAGGCCAATGGTATTTTGGCCTTTATTGCAAAGGGGATGGAGTATAAAAGCAGGGGCGTCTTGCTACAGTTATACAGGGTATTGGTGAGACCACACCTGGAATACTGTATGCAGTTTTGGTTTCCATATTTATGAAAGGATATACTTGCTTTGGAGGCAGTTCAGAGAAGGGTCACTCGGTTGATTCCGGGCATGAGGGGATTGACTTAAGAGGAAAGGTTGAGTAGGTTGGGCCTCTACTCATTGGAATTCAAAAGAATGAGAGGTGATCTTATCGAAATATATAAGATTATGAGAGGGCTTGACAAGGTGGATGCAGAGAGGATGTTTCCACTGATGGGAGAGACTAGAACTCGAGGGCATGATCTTAGAATAAGGCCGCCCATTTAAAACAGAGATGAGGAGAAATTTATTCTCTGAGAGGGTTGTAAATCTGTGGAATTCGCTGCCTCAGAGAGCTGTGGAAGCTGGGACATTGAATAAATTTAAGACAGAAATAGACAGTTTCTAAAATGATAAGGGGATAGGGGTTATGGGGAGTGGGCATGGAAGTGGAGCTGAGCCCATGATCGGATCAGCCATGATATTATTGAATGGCGGAGCAGGCTCGAGGGGCCGTATGGCCTACTCCTGCTCCTATTTCTTATGTTCTTATCAGAAAACCTTATAATTCACACACACCTGTGATGCTCATGCATGTTGGACCTTTTCCATTTAGGAAATAAACCCAGTGATACCTTGATCCCAATAACATATCCTACTTTCAATGTTTACATCTGTTACTGTAACATTTCACAGCAATGAAAAGAAAAATAATGGGCCAAAAATTGCTCTCCGCGGATGCAAGCCTCCGCCCACATAATATGATGCACACCTGCAGTCCCTGCGCACACGGAGAATTCTGTTTTGAACCGGCAGAGTCCTGGGCAGCGCATTGCGGCACACCACCCAGGGACGTTACACACGTGAAGCCTGTTGCTTCATTCGCAAAATAATACCGCTCACAAGACCTGTCAAAAAAGTAATTTGAATAGGCCAAGCCCCCAATTTTGTTTACCTCCACGGAGTTGTGCGGAGCTGCCATTACTATGAATGGGAATACCCCCAAAAACAAAGAAAACACTTTACATAAATAAAAATAACACCTCACTTATTTAAAATGAATAGAAATTGAATTAAATTAAATGTTTTAGAAAAAAATTATCTTTTTGAAAATGCTTTTAATGTTTTAATAGTGTTAAAAATAAATAAACTTACCTTAATGGACAGAGTTTTTAATATAAAAATTAGTCATAACATTTATTTTTTCGATCTTTTCAAACTCTTATGCTGGTAAAAGTAGGTCTTACGCCTACATTTGCCAGGCGTAAGAGATTTAAGGACATTCGCTGGGCAGGAATTGGGCTCTCCACCTATAGAGACCCTTTACTTTTACATTTGTACGATCTGTCAAAATTGCAAGTGCCGAGTTGCTCTATATAACACACCTGAAAAACCAACAACACATGAATAAAAGACCAGTAGCATCCTGAAACATCATTGCCGTTATCATATCTCATGTCAGCCATTCTATAAGTGAAAGTTCTAATTTGGTGCTGATTTCCGGGTAGTTTTATAGGGCCCAAGTTTCAAGCCGCGCCTGGAACGGCGCAGTCCCGACCTGGACACCCGTTTTTCACGCCACAAAGTGCGCCTAAAAAAAACTTCCAGATTCTCCGGCTCCCTGCAGATCGTTTGCAGCTGGGCGCGGCGCAGCACGAGCTGCAGGGGGCGGAGCCAGGTCCCTGCGCTGAAAACAGTACCAGGACCTCTGCACATGCACGCTACAGTGGGCGCGCATGTGCAGTAGCTCCAGGCGCCCGAAACTGTGTGGGAGGGGCCGAAGCACGCAGCCCCTAGCCCTGGCCGAATGGCCTCACTGGGGCTGCGTGAATAAGGCTCCTCCCACGGCCAGCTCCTGCTTCCTCCTGACCCGACTCGATTCCCGCTTCCCGCCTCCGGACCCGACACTGACCTGACTCCCGCTTCCCGCCCCCTGCCTCCGGACCGGACCCAACCCCGACCCCGGCCCCGACCTCAACACCGACCCGATTCCCGCTTCCCGCCGCCCCCACCCCCCGCCCCCGGACCGGACCCGACCCCCCGGACTGGACCCGACCCGACTCCCGCTTCCCCCCCCCACCCCCGACTGGACCCGACCTG
The DNA here is from genome assembly GCF_044704955.1 of Pristiophorus japonicus. Classification (NCBI taxonomy): domain Eukaryota; kingdom Metazoa; phylum Chordata; class Chondrichthyes; family Pristiophoridae; genus Pristiophorus; species Pristiophorus japonicus. Next base: position 267,229,253 of record NC_091982.1, on the reverse strand, counting down.
AACTCCCTCTCCCTCCCTCCCCCCGACCCGAACTGAACCGACCTCTCTCCCACCACCCCGCCGACCCGACCCGTGATCCCGACCCGACCCAACGCCACCTACCTGTAAATCTGTTGCTGGGGATGGGCCCTGCCCGAAGTCTCGGGCCCGGCCCGTTCAGCCTCCCTCCTCCATCTCCTTTCCTCCCCCCTCTCCTTTCCCCCCTTCTCCTTTCCCCCCCACTTTTTCTTCCCCCCCCTTTTCCTCCTCCCCCCCCTCCCCCTTCTCCCCCATCCCTCCCCCTTCTCCCCCATCCCTCCCCCATCCCTCCCCCTTCCCTCCCTCTACCTGGTGCATCATGTGGCAGCCAGGGTGTACAGCATGAAGTGAAGTAAATGTGGCCATGGTAGGCCATTCCTAGCATCCCGGGCAGCAATGTGGTTGGGTGCTGATGTCCTGTGTCCTGTGCAGCATCAGGTGATTGCAGAGAAGGTTGTTGATGCTGGTGTGTTTCGTGATGTTGGTGTTGGGGCTTATAGAGGTGGAATTCTGAGGACCAAGGTGAGATTTTTTCAAGTGCACGGATGCTTCTGGAATAGATGGCAGGTGAGGTTGAGATGACAGAAGCAATCTGTCAATGGTGAGAGAGGTTGCTCCAAGGAGGTGACAGTGGATAGAGAGTTCACTGCAAACACTTCCAAACTGTATACAGCTCAAAAGTGTCTTTCAAATCCTAAAGGCTTCAGATTATAAAAACATAACAACATAAGCATTAGGAGCAGGAGCAGGCCATTTGGCCCTTTGAGCCTGCTCCGCCATTCTCTGCCAATGACATTGGAAAGTGAATAGCTGTGAAATGGTAGCTTTTATACCACTTCTGTAGCTGTCAACTAGTCAAAGCAATGGAGAGTATTGAGAGTCATTGAGAACCCGACACACGTACCTGGAGTGCTCCCCGAAGGATGACAAACTTGTCAGAAACTTGGTAAAATGTTAAGTGCCTGGTTAAAATCATTTTCAATATCTTTAAAGTACCTGTGAAACATCTTAATTGACTGGCCCGCTGCTTGTTGTTGGGTCTGCGATCCGCACGCAGACCCGGCACTTGACAAGATGACACGGAGGCAGGTTCAGAGCGGACTTAAGACCCACTGTCAATCAGGGTTACTTTGACAACGAGCCTGCCTCCAAACCTGCACTCGCAGGGCTGGGAAGATTCCGGTCTAACAGGCTAAAATCACTTTGTGTAATGTTCGTTATGGTCATGTTAATATATTTGTATAAAATTTCCTCTGTCTAAAATTTTAAAAAGACCTTAACCCATTTAAAATAAATGAGCTAACTCTTTTGTTAAAATAGTCGACAAAAGAATTTCAAACGAACATGTTCATTGCTAGGATCTCACAGTACGATTTTAACCCCTAGATATCATTCTGCACATTAGTAACCTTTACCCATAAGTAATTTTGAACATGTTTCAGTCATTTTGACAAACCCAATTAACTAAAATTATTTTCTATATTTCTGTTTCTCTAGACTATCAAAAACTGGACTCACAGATGCTTGCTCCAAAGACCTCGAATCTACATTTGCAACATTCGAAACACTGATACATCTTGATTTAAGTCACAATAAATTTACAGACAAATCTACTGAAAACTTTTATGACTTAATTTCGCATTGTGCCAGTCTAAGGACAATAAGGTAAAGTGTCACCTCTTTTTTTAGTTCAAAGACAAAATTTAAAGGCTGCTGCTGCCAGTTATTTTTTAACTGAGCTGTTTCTATTGGTGTAATTCAGCTATACTTGAGAACTCTGTTACTTAAAGCGCCTGCTAAGAGATACATTTTCAACTTTTACTTTTGACATAATTAATTGTGCTATTTTTGGTCACATTGAACAGCCAATAATGTATAATATGAATCCAATAGTACATGGTGTTCAGTAACACCACTTGCGTATCTAGAAGACGTGGATGCGCTGTGAAGCACGTGGAAAGAAGGCCTCCGACCAGATTCCAGATGCCTCCAGGACTACCAGGGCTGCCTTGTACTTCCTACAATACATCAGCGGCAGGTCGGGGCCATAAAAGGAGCGGCAAGCGGCAGCGTGGAGGCATGCCACTACAGGGTACAGTGCGAGCTGGTGCAGGAGGGCAACGGCACCAAAGAGTGATGTCAGCAAGGTCCAGGTCGGTGATTGGAGCGTGGGCAGATACAGCAGGAATGACGAGGTGGGGGCGAAGGAGCAGCAAGAGATGTGATCGGGGCCCTGGGGAGGTGTGAGTTCGGGGCCAGGGACCCGGGGCACCACGGGCCAGCCCACACTGCGATATGTGTGTGCACTAGGTCCGTGCAGCAGAGCTGGTCTCCAGTCGTCTTGGTTAATCCTTATAACTGGACCAAGACCTAGCTCTGTTAAGCCCGTGTGGTGGCTGATGTGCAACGGTCACCCCACATTAAAAAATTCACGCACAGGCATCATCTACCCTTGAGGATGTAGTTCGGGTCCTTCATTGAAACACCTGTGAACTCATCCTTTTTTGGTGTGGAAGCAAGTCATCCTCGTTTCGAGGGACCACCTATGATTATGATGATGTTCAGTACAATAATGATAAGGTGGATGAAAATCTGAAATATGCTTCTCAAATTGCATTGTTTGAACATAAGACTGACTTTTAATATCATGGCTAGCCTGGTAAGTCATTGAATTTCTTCCTGCACCGAGTAGCTGTACAGGGATTGCAGGAGGTGACACTCACAGCAAGGTAATTTCCTTCTACAGATATTGGGCCTGTATCATCTCTTTGGTTGGTTTCTTTCCTTCAATGACAAAGATTGCCTGCTTCTTTTTCTTCATTTCGGCCAACAAAATGTCAATGGAGCAACTGGGAAATTAGGAGGCTCTGTTATTTGATGTAGTGGCTGCAGATATTATTCCTTGGCTGATAGTCTTCGAATTTCCATTTTAAGTTACTGCAGCAGTGCTGGATTCCCTTCAAAGCTGAGCTTCCGATAGAGGGTGCCAATAATGCTGAGAGGCTGCCCACATAGTAAAATTAAGTTGGCCCAGAGAATAAAATAAGGTCACAGCAGTGTTACATCAGCAGGCAGAATTCTGGTCAAGGTGCATTTCTCGTGTTAAACCTACCAAAGAGGAAATTCCAGGTCATGGCCACATCGCTCTGTTCTGGGGCATACCCGTTGAAGTACTTGGAGCACTGACTGTCTCATTGAGATCCTGGACCCTGAAATTCCTGGGGCTACCATCTGTGGAAAGCACAGAGAAATAGCACAAATGTCTGAAAATAGCAGTCTACTCCATTTCTCTGGAGATTCCACCAATCCCTTGCCGAAGTTGGTAAACAAAATTTCAGAGGCCCTATTTTTGACTGAGGTCATATGATAAGTCCAAATGTGTCTGTTATACATCAAATATAAATTTACCTATAATTTATATCAAAGTCGCAAGGAGGAAAATATTCTATTTTCTCGCATTGTTGTCATGAATAAACGTCCAATAGGATTTTAGAAAGAATTACTCAGAATGTAAATTTCCACTTTATTTTGCAGTAATTGATTTAACCATTAACCAATAGTAAAAGATATTGACCTAGAAATTGCAGTCAGTGGCATGCCGCGAGCGAACACCTCTGAACCGCAGGAAAAGTATGCACCTACCCGGTGGCTCTGGAAACTTCGCACACATGCGCTCCTGGGCCTGCAGGGGTTAGCGTTAGGTTAGGGTTAGGGTTAAGGTAAAGGCCCACGCATCCCAGGAGTGCATGTGGTTCATAAGCGCCCTGGGATCAAGTGGGTCAGCCCAACTAATGACAATGGAGGATCCCTATTATGTTTATGGGGATTCCATTTACGTACAGAATCCCCATAAGCAAAATTGAAATCACTTAAAAAATGTAATTTCACCGCACTTAAATAAAAATAAATCATCATAGGTTCAAAATTAATTAAAATATCATTCAATTAAACATTTAAAATAAAAATTTAATTGTTTGAAAAATAAATGTAAACATTTTTAAACAGGACAAAAATAACCTAAACTAATTTTAAATGCAAGGGAATGTTGAAATGATTTTAATAATTTTATTTTAACATTTTTGAACCCATATGCTGTTAAAAGAAGGCCCTATGCCTTACACCAAATAACGGTTTGGTGTGTATTCGCTGGGCAGTAGTTCGGCAAATAGCCCAATTTGCGCCAGCAAATGTCACGCAGAAACTTAACAGATCACAAGTTCCGTGTTTTCACACATGAGCATTGCATGAAGCGCACTCTCCCCGTTATAGGCCCCAAAATCCAGGCCCATTATTATACATTCGGCTCTTCTGTCAAACAATGCCCTCCCACATTTGGGGGGTTAGTGGGGGGGGGGCACTTCACTAGCATGGGTCAAGCAAGTGGAAAAGTCCCTTTGGGCTCCCACTTGCCCATGCCTGCTGGAAACTTCAAAACCTGTCCCCTGTTGGGAGGTGGGGATTTACCCATGTCCTAGCAGCCGCTGAGCAAGTGAGCCAATTGGCAAGATTATTTATTTTTAATTTTAAATTCTTTGGGGATGTAAGTGGTTTTGCCTTTGGTGGTTTCGAATCACCCCCTTTACAACAGTTCTAGACACCGGAATTATAGTGGTGAACAGAAATACAGAGTTATAGCCAGATCTTTCGGTTTCAACTGTCACAATGCTTTGATTCAAGTTAAAGCACACATCAGCACGCAGTAAAACACACCCTGATGGTGTAGAACAAACAAACACAGTACAACACACAACCCTGGCCCGCCTGAACAGGCCCCTAATGCAAAGTACCCACGACTAAAACACCCCTGCTCAGATTCAAAAGTGCACCACCGAATCTGTCCAACAGAATTGTGCGTACGCTTACGATCCGTGCAAAAGCTCCCCACTAAAATCCCTAAGGCTTGGTTGGGACACATGACACCCTTTCACACTATGTGTGGTCTTAAAGATGTGTGGGCTGGGATAAATGTTCACCAATTACCGTCTGGCTTACTCGTTGCTTCTCCCGATGAGATACATCTTCTGATTGTGGTATTCAAGTCCAGTCTCAAGGTCAGCTTCCCAGTTGAAATAGCGAGGCTCTCCTTGCTCGTAGATGGTGTTTCTTCTCTCCGACCCAGATGGAGTGCTCAGTCCTTGTGCGTTGAATGAAACGAGTAAGCGTAGAAGAGGAGAGAGCGAGAGAGAGAGAGGGCAGCTGAAACCTGCCACTCTTATACCTGCAAGCTGCTTCTTCTTACACCAAACGTTCAACTGTCCTTCGCCTGAGGCAATACAACGGAAAGAGCAAAATCATGTCTTCGGCCTGTTCCTTTGTTGCTGGGCTGTTTCTTCGATAAGGCTCCAACAAGTCTGTGAAGTCGAAGAGCTTTCTTTGTGTCTTGAGCACCGACCAATCTTATTGATCTCTCACTGGTAGCATGACAAAAGGGCCCGACCATCAACCACCTTCCTGCCATTTCAGCCATTCCTGCACCCCTCCCCCACGGTGTGTATTCCTGTGGGACATGTTTGAACCTGTCCCACATCAGGCTGCCTGCTTCTCTGTGCAGTAACAACCGAATTCAAAACAATATCCAAAACTTTAAGTCCAAAAGTATATGTTTTTGCTGTCGATATTTTCACGGAATTCTTACAGGGATCCAGGCTGCTTGCCTGGCATGGACCATACCTATACTCCATCTCCTTCCAGCTAAAGGAGAGGGAACTTCTGGCTTAGGGAATCACTTCCCCTGGCTTTGGTCCTGGCAGTCATTTGCTTGTAAGGGTGGATAGAAAGAGGAAGCCCACAGAAATGAGACAGAGAGAGTGTTCCCACTTGTGGGGAAGAGCAAAACTAGAGGCCATCAATATAAGATCGTCACCAAGAAATCAGATAGGGAATTCATAAGAAACTTCTTTACCCAGACAGTGGTAGGAATGTAGAACTTGCTCCCACAGGAAGTGGTTGAGGCAAATAGTATGGTTGCATTTAAGGGGAAGCTAGATAAGCATATGAGGGAGAAGGGACTAGAGGATTATGCTGATAGATTTAGATGAGGAAGGATGGGAGGATGTAGGAGTAGAACATTAGTGCCGGTATGGACTGGTTGGGCCAAATGGCCAGTTTCTGTGCTGTAAATTCTATGTAATTCTATGTATATCCACCATTTCTCTGTGGGTTCTGCTGATCTCCTACTGGAGTTATGGTAAGAGACATACGGAATCACCATAGAATTTCTTACCCCGGACATTATAACAGTTGCATAAAGTGAAATAGTCTTCTATTTACAGAAATGTGTAATAATTATTAATATTTCTCATCTATGATGAAGGCTGGAGAAGAATCGGTTCTCTGCAAATAAATACAAAAAACTAGAGGACTTGAAGAAGGAAAAGAATGACCTCCACACCATGGAGTCAAACTCAGAAAAGGCTCAATAATGCATTTAAAACTCTCCGTGCATCATTATAATAATCTACATTTTCATAGGAATTAAAATGGAAAATGTTATGTGAACAAATTGTAAATTTAAAACCTGTGTAATCATTGCAATGTGTGATGGTGTGAAATCTCTTTATTTTCTCCGATAGTAGGCTCAGTGTGTTTAGTCAATGGGTAGCTGAGCCATATAGTTCAGGAAAGACCAGTGTTTAATTCCTGGTGTGTGCTGACCTTGCTGATCTTAACATTTGGCCTCAGTGCCCTGGGTTAGAAAGAGAAAAAATGGCCAGGGTTCCCACTCTTGATCATTATTGAAGGGTTCCTGCTGAAAGTGGACACCCTGTCCTTAAATTAAGATTTGAGAACGCAGATCTCCAGAAATGGTAACAAATACTAAATGGGTGTACAAGAATATTGTGTAATTCAGCAACTCATTTTCTCAACAACCTTCATTAACAGCCTGAATGAAAAGATTATAGTGTGATGCTTAATTTGATGACTGAAGGTACAAAATCATGTGGGATATCTAACTGAAGATGGAATGTAATCCTGCAATGATCTGTTTATTGTTTCAAAATAGTATAAAATCTAAACAAATCTAAACAAATTAAAGTGAACCGTGTTTGTGTATTTTGATTTATTTGTTGTGTAAGTTGATCAGTGAATTATATGATTGAATTAATGGAAAAGTTTTCACTCTTTAAAAATGTTTAATTTATAACAAAATTGATTGATAGCTTTGTATTGTAAATTCTATTTTACATTGCATTAAAATTATATATGTGTGTGTTCTCATTCAATGTTGCCATTCTTTTTTAGATGCTCAGAAATACTTCAGCTTTTACACAGCTATAAGCATCAGTAGCTGCATCATTATCTATCTATTATATATAAAAATTCAGTATGTGGAGCCCGTGTTTCAATAAAAACTTATTATAAGTACGTGTAGTAATTATTACTCCTGAACATGGTGCTATGAAAGGTAGTTTTAATGTTAAAGGTGTCATGTTGCCTGAGAATCACATAATAGCTGCTATTTTATAGTGAGAGTATATCACCCTGAGCAATCTGGCCAGTACATTCCCACAATCAAAACACTTTCAGAAAGGAAAATCCATGCATGATCTTTTTCTCAGTAACTTAAATTTCTGAATGTCCAAAATAAGGGCTTAAACAAAATTAAAAGTTCAAAAACTTACAGATTTCACAATAGCATGGTTAAACATGGAATTATGAGTCCCCAGTGTATTTCACCCTCCTGGTCAAGCAGGTAAACCCAGAAAAATTGTGCCCTTTGGATCTTAGATTATTTCACCCAATGTTTGCTGCTTATCACACAGTTAGAAGAAAACCTATTGACAGCGATGCTTAAAATACATGAACCAAGGAACAGTTAATTTATTAGAAAAAGTTTTGAGATCATGCCAATCAGATTCATAATATTGAAAGTCAATGCTTTTCAGGGAGATGTTTAACTTTTTTAATATTTCATCTTCAGGCAGATAATAAGGGGTTGGAATTCAGTTGGTTACACATGCTGATAGCGCTGGTGTTAGGTGTCAACTGGGAGTTAGGCATCTGGGAGTGGCGCTCGATGCTGTTCATGCCTGATGCGAAATTCACTTGAAATTTTTTAGGGGCGTAAAAACGTAACGTCCCGCCGGCTAATGCCATGGAAATCATGACATCAGTACATGTGCAAGGCCTCCTTGGCTCCCTTCTCGCCACATTCATTTTTGCCGCCTCACTTAACAGCTGGCGTCCATGATGCCTGAAAAAGTTGGACTGTGCAAGGCAGAGAAAATAATCCGGGGCGTTATTTAAAGGGAGTTGCAGCTGGGGATCAGAGATTTCGGTGAGTGATGCGTTTGATGCTCGCACAGAGTGTTGACGTTGCACTGCTGTTCACTCATCAGATTGATTATTGACACATTTTTGGGTTTGATATCGGAAAAAAGTGAAAGTTGGATTTTGCTGTGACCTCTACAAAATTATGGGGGCAGTGATCGCACACTACGTCATCCTGCGGCGACGAATTGAAAGGCGCCGGCTGCAGAGACAGCTTAGGGCAATGTGGATCCTCCCCAAAGGAGAGGCCCCAGACAGCGGGGCAGGAGGCCGTACACACACAGGGTTTACTGTGCGCATTACTCTTATCTTGAGATATCCAAGGAGCAGTGCTTAGGAAGGCCGAGGTTCCGCAAGGAGGTGGTCACGGAAATTTTCAACCTTCTGCAGACATACCTGGCAGATGACATTGGCACCAGGACTTTGCTGTCAGTGGCAGTGACAGCAGCACTCAACTTCTATGATACCGGCTCCTTCCAGTCTCCTGTAGGCGATATAAGCAACATAATCACAGTTTGCAGTACATTGCTGCATTCACCAGATTACCGACGCTCTCTACAGCAAATGAACACACTAGATCAAGTTCAGCATGTCCAGGGAAGCCATGGATGAGCGCATTGTGGCTTTTCCATGATCGCGGGCTCCCCCAGGTTTCAGGGAGCCATCGATTGTACTCATCTAGTATTGCGGGCTCCGCCTCACCTGGCCAGACTCTTCACCTGGCCATCTGCTGAAGTCTCCATGCATACAAATGGCAACACAAGATTGTGACAAATGAAACAAATATTTATTGACACAAAACACCATAGTGTGCTGAAAAGAAACACCAAAGGACGCCATCATCGACAGCAAACAATAATAGAAACCAGTCCCTTTGAAACATTATCACCCACATGCACATGCAACTATTCACATTATTTCATCATGGAACAAAGATAGCATTCTTTATTGGCTCATCCAACTGCAACTATTTACATTAGTGCACCTTAGAACAAGGTGACCATTTCTGTCCACTAGCACACACATCTTTACCGGCTCTTTCTCAGTGGTTTACCATCCCTTCCCTTCTCCCCCTCCCAGGACTACTGCTCCTCCTCAATGGGGTCTCAGTGCCTGCAGCAGGACTGGTAGAAGGTCACTGTTTTGGCGCCGCTGCCACAGTTGATGGCCTAGCAGTACATACCGCGCCACCTCGGTCCCTGGAAAGGCCGGCTGTGGACTGCATCTCCTCAACATGGACAGCAGCACTCTGTGGTGGATGGGTTGCAGAGAGCGGCAGGGGCAAGAGTGGAATGATATTGTCCTGAGAGAGGACATTACGTTCCAACAGGACCGACATGCTGCTATTCCCCCAGGGCTGAGCCTCAGCATCTGGAGCTATCTGGCTGAGCACAAATTGCTGCCGTGCTTCGTCAACGTTACTTCCTCGTGCAACTGATGGGGCCCCAGACACGATGGCAGCAGTCAGTGCCCGTGTGGATTCAAGTTGGCTCTGCATCAGGGCAGACTGCGACTGCAGCACGCCACAGAACTGATCGATGCCACCACACACTGAAAACATGACAGTCTGCAGGCCTACCATAGCGTCGGCCTGATGCTCAATGGCTACTGCCATAGCTCATGCCACCATGTCTGGGACCCCATGGTCACTTGAAGCATCCAACATCCATTGGTATCTATCAAGGATCAGATCGATGGGCCACTGAGACACAAATGAAATTACTGAGGCGGCCTCCACCACACTCAAAGCATATTCAAAAAGGAGTTAGATGTAGTCCTTACTACTAGGGGGATCAAGGGGAATGGCGAGAAAGCAGGAATGGGGTACTGAAGTTGCATGTTCAGCCATGAACTCATTGAATGGTGGTGCAGGCTCGAAGGGCCGAATGGCCTACTCCTGCACCTATTTTCTATGTTTTTATGCTTCTATGACAAAACACCCAGCAGATCGCTGTGCACCTGCAATAAATGTCTGGCGAGATCCTCGAAGTGGCCTGATCTTCAGAGTGCTGCTGAGCATCACTCAAGTGCAGCTCCAAGTGCTGCATAATTCTCAGATGTTGAGCCCATGCTTAACGGCCCAGTTAGTACATTCAGGTAAGTGTGCAATACCATGATTTTACACTGCTATCAATTCTTTAGATGTCAACACTGAATTTCGCGTTTGGATACCGTGTCTGAAGCGAGGCATTAAAAATCTCTCTCTCATAGTGACAATGCCTCAACAATGACAGTACCAAATTGCAACCCATAAGACTTTGGTGTCTGTGGTTGAGAACCAAAATAATGTCAGCAGATAGGTTACATTTTCTACTATTCAAAGTCATTGGGGAGAAAATCCAAATTCAAAAATACTGCCTTATCCACAGAGGCGTGGCATATGACCATCAGACACCACGAATGTGTTGTGAGACTTAATTTAGTGGGACAGAATCAGTTAGTTGGAAGAGGTACTGTTGTACCTGTGGATTATAAGTAAAGCTGTCAGCAATGTCAGTTTATTAGCAATGCTAATTTATTTGGTATGGGGCACATGTTGTACACTGTATGTCTTCATTGGGGTTAACTTTGGCTACTGGTTACTACTGTTTGGCTTCAGACTGCTCCATAGCAAGGTTCTATAATGATATTGTTGTGTAGGCATGTCTGTTCACTGTGTGATGTCTGTAACACTGTTATGCCACATTGAATGTACCCTTGTACTGTACACACCTTACCGGTACACTAGAGGATGCTGTTGCTGGAGACCCAGGGGTTGCCTGCACACGGCAGGTAACCCAGTATGAAAAGGGAACTCACAGCTTGTTGTTGGCACTCAGGAGCTGCTAATAAAGGACTGCAGATCTGCACAGTTTAAGTTTCATACCCTGCCTCGTAGAGTCATTACTAAAGGTGCCTACATACACTATAACTGGCGACGGGAATACGGGATCATAAACTACACGCTCAACATGTCTAACCTCAGCAACTTTCATCAATTTACGGAGGGGGAAGATTGGGATGCTTTTGTGGAAAGATTGGAACACTTCTTTATTGCCAACGACCTGGACGAGGACACACCGGCTACACGACCGAACAAACGCAGGGCCATCCTGCTTAGCAGTTGTGGGCCCACCATCTACGGTCTCATCAGGGACTTGCTAGGCCCGGAGAAGACAACTACCAAGAGCTATGAGGAACTTGTAACAATCATACAGGAACAACTAAAACCGAAAGAAAGCATCTCACAGCCAGGCACCGGTTCTACACTTACAAGCGATCTGAGGGCCAAGAAATTGCCAAGTATGCTGCACACTTAAGAAGACTAGCAGCACCGTGTGAGTTTGGCGACCACCTTAATGAAGCACTAAGGGACATATTTTTCATCGGAATCAGCCACGAAGGCCTCCTACACAAATTGCTCTCGGCTGACATCACAGTCACCCTGCAGAAAGCAATTCAACTGAGCCAGGCCTACATGGTTTCGGCCAGCGACTCCAGGCGAATACTGACCCAGGACTCTAAACCGGCGAGCGCAGTGCACCGCATGGACACTTCTAAAGGCAGAAATGCTGCCCCGAGTCCCGCAACACTGAGTCCGCCACATGGGGCAAACCGGATGGCCCTGTGCTGGCGCTGTGGAGGATAGAGGTGTACCAATGGATGTGGTGTATTTAGATTTCCAAAAGGCATTCGATAAGGTGCCACACAAAAGGTTACTGCAGAAGATAAAGGTACGCGGAGTCAGAGGAAATGTATTAGCATGGAGAGAGAATTGGCTGGTGAACAGAAAGCAGAGAGTCGGGATAAATGGGTCCTTTTCGGGTTGGAAATCGGTGGTTAGTGGTGTGCCACAGGGATCGGTGCTGGGACCACAACTGTTTACAATATACATAGATGACCTGGAAGAGGGGACAGAGTGTAGTGCAACAAAATTTGTAGATGACACAAAGATTAGTGGGAAAGCGGGTTGTATGGAGGACACAGAGAGGCTGCAAAGAGATTTAGATAGGTTAAGCGAATGGGCTAAGATTTGGCAGATGGAATACAATGTCGGAAAGTGTGAGGTCATCCACCTTGGGAAAAAAAACAGGAAAAAGGAATATTATTTGAATGGGGAGAAATTACAACATGCTGCGGTGCAGAGGGACCTGGGGGTCCTTGTGCATGAATCCCAAAAAGTTAGTTTGCAGGTGCAGCAGGTAATCAGGAAGGCGAATGGAATGTTGGCCTTCATTGCGAGAGGGATGGAGTACAAAAGCAGGGAGGTCCTGCTGCAACTGTATAGGATATTGGTAAGGCCACCCCTGGAGTACTGCGTGCAGTTTTGGTCACCTTACTTAAGGAAGGATATACTGGCTTTGGAGGGGGTACAGAGATGATTCACGAGGCTGATTTCGGAGATGAGGGGGTTACCTTATGATGATAGATTGAGCAGACTGGGTCTTTACTCGTTGAAGTTCAGAAGGATGGGGGGGTGATCTTATAGAAACATTTAAAATAATGAAAGGGATAGACAAGATAGAGGCGGAGAGGTTGTTTCCACTGGTCGGGGAGACTAGAACTAGGGGGCACAGCCTCAAAATATGGGGGAGCCCATTTAAAACCGAGTTGAGAAGGAATTTCTTCTCCCAGAGGGTTGTGAATCTGTGGAATTCTCTGCCCAAGGAAGCAGTTGAGGCTAGCTCATTGAATGTATTCAAGTCACAGATCGATATATTTTTAACCAATCAGGGAATTAAGGGTTACGGGGAGCGGGCGGGTAAGTGGAGCTGACCCCACGGCCAGATCAGCCATGATCTTATTGAATGGCGGAGCAGGCTTGAGGGGCTAGATGGCCTACTCCTGTTTCTAATTCTTATGTTCTTATGTTATGTTTTAAACCACAGGGCCCACCAGTGCCGCTACAAAGACTATGCATGCAAAGGCTGCAAAGAAAAAGGGCACCTTCAGAGAATGTGCAGAAAAGGCTGTACTCACTGTGTCTCTGATGAGTTGGCTAATCACCAGGGCTCTGTCACAGATGAAGATGAAACTGCTCTAACCCTGGGAGAAGAGTATGGAATCTTTACCTGCTCCACCGGAAGTTCTCCATAGATGCTGGAAGTGGACATTGATGGGGTGCCAGTCTCCATGGAGATCGACACAGGGGCGAGCCAGTCTGTGATGAGCCAAAAGACCTTTCAAAAAATTTGGAGGAATCCTGCCACTCGACCAAAACTGTCTCCTGTCCAGGCAAAGCTGCTCACCTTCACCAAAGGTAAAATCCAAATCGTTGGCAGTGTAGACGTCCAGGTCTCCCAGGGCGGCGTGTTGCACAAACTCCCCCTGTGGATTGTAGCCGGCGACGGTCCCACGCTGCTGGGCAGTAATTGGATGAACCGGGTCCACATCAGGTGAAGTGGTGCTGTGGAAGAAAAGACCACCACAGCCCTCCTGCAGCAAGACCACAAAATGGCTGCAGTGCCACAAGCAGCAGAACCTGTAATCAAAATGGCCTCCTCCATGCCATGAGTCAACATGGAGGAGCATCATGTGACATTGAGCAGCCAATCGGATTTGAAAGCTCCCTTAAAGGAGACCGGTAACCAAAAAAATTTAAAGGGAAAGTTCCAACTATTTGAGTACATGGAGTTTAAAGCTAAAGAGGCAATAAAAGGGTGCAAGTATGAAAATGTATGCAATGTAACCATGAATTGTGATGCTGGTTTAACTAATGTGACTAATGAGATGAATGCAGGTGTCAGTAAGGTTAAGAGCAAGTTTATTATGCTTAACAATAATGATAAAGATTGTGAAATGCCTAATGTAACCATGTCTGTTGAAACCAGGACACCCCAAAAGTGATGCAAATGCTGTAATGTATAATGTAGGCTCGACTATGTGTGATCAGAGCCAAGGTGTCATGTATACTGGTAGGACACTGCCAACGGACATTGGGTCCTACAGGGAGCATGCTGATGCCAATGGAATCCCCCTGTGGGAGACCCCCAGGTCCAGCAGGCTGCCTGACCATGTAGCCTGGACCTTTGGAACGAATGTGATGCCCCTTGCAGGACACACACACACCCAGTGGGAGCAGACGCACTACAGGGACAGTGGTCAATGGACAGCCCAGCCACCACCAATGGCAACCTGCACCAGACCAGCCCTACAGCCCCTGGCCACCAGGAGCATGAGGCCAATACCCTCCAGCTTCACTGGCAAACCCTGGGATGACCTGACCCTCATCCCCATTGGTGGACAAGGAGCCCACCCAGTCCTGTGGCCCTGCCCACCACCCCAACTACCCACATCACAGTGTATACACACCACCCATTGCTGCCGTGGCTACCTCCCCGAGGGATCCCACAACAGTGACACCCACTTGGTTTGTGGGTGAGGGAGGGGAAACGTACGAGGCCAGCCTCAAGCACAGGGGTCACACCTGACAACCACACAACCCTCACCACAACCCCCCATAGCCCACCACTGATCACCTCTCCTGGTCATGACAACAAGGATAAGAAAAATGCTCAGGGGGGAGTATTGTTGTGTCGGCATGCCTGTTCACTGTGTGATGTCTGTAACACTGTTATGCCACATTGAATATACCCTTGTACTGTACACACCTTACCAGTACACCAGAGGGTGCTGTTGCTGGAGACCCAGGGGTTGCCTGCACACGGCAGGTAACCCAATATAAAAAGAAACACACAGCTTGTTGTTGGCACTCAGGAGCTGTAATAAAGGTCTGCAGGTCTGCACAGTTTAAGTATCATGCCCTGCCTCGTGGAGTCATTACTAAAGGTGCTGACATACACCACAGATAATAATAATTTTTATTTATATAGCGCCTTTAACGTAGCAAAGCATCCGAAGGCGCTTCACAGCCGTGTTACAAGACAAAACAGATACATTTGACACCGAGCCATAAAAGAAGAAATTAAGGCAGATGACCAAAAGCTTGGTTAAAGAGATAGATTTTAAGGGGCATCTTAAAGGAGGAAAGAGAGGCGGAGAGGTTTAGGGAAGGAGTTCCAGAGCTTAGGGTCCAAACAGCTGAAGGCACGGCCAATGATGGTTGAGCATAGAAACACAGAAAATAGGAGCAGTAGTTGGCCATTCGGCCCTTCGAGTCTGCACCACCATTCAATATGATCATGGCTGATCCTCTATCTCAACACCATATTCTCGCTTTTTCCCCATACCCCTTGATGCACTTTGTTTCTAAAAATCTATCTATCTCCCTCTTAAATATATTCAGTGACTTGACCTCCACAGCCTTCTGTGGTTGAGAATTCCACAGGTTCACCACCCTCTGAGTGAACAAATTTCTCCTCATCTTGGTCCTAAATTTCCTATCCGTATCCTGAGACTCTGACCCCTTGATCTAGATTTCCCAGCCCCGGGGAAACATCCTCCCTGCATCCATTCTATCCAACCCAGTCAGAATTTTATACGTTTCAATGAGATCCCCTCTCATTCTTCTAAACTCTAGTGAATACAGGCCTAATCGACCCAATCTCTTCGCATACGACAGTCTTGCCATCCCAGGAATCAGTCTGGTGAACCTTCACTGCACTCCTTCTGTAAAGTCCTGACCCTGTAGTACAGACTTACACGAGGCACATGCTGAAATCAAGGTCACTCTGGACCTGCACCTTTATTTCACAGCTCTCGAGTGCCACACTTGCCTGAGACCTCCTTTATATACCTGTGTGGGACAGATATGCTGTGTCTCCCGCAAGTGCATCCCTGGTGGTAAAGTATGCTTGTGGTTACAGGTCATATCTAGTTACAGTCAGGTATAGCATGGTAAGATACAATTATATACACTAGTGTGAGATACATGACATCAACCTCCCGCAAGGTCTTACTGTCTTTATAGATTCAGTCTCTCAGGTGGTCTACACTCTCGCGTGGAGCGTCTTAGTTGTGGTTCAGTTTTTTGCCTTGGTGCCTGTTTTTCTTTCAGTATGATTGCTGGTATCTCGCCTGGGCTGTCTGTTTCGTTCAGTATGATTGCTGATATCTCACCTGGGCTATCTGTTGAGACTGCCCTTTCCTCAGGTTGTTCTCTCTGTCTGTCCACCAGGTGTGGTGTGAGTTCCACATTGTAGTCTGCCTCTGGTTCTTCAGTGTTATTAGTGAATCTACTTTTTACTTGGCCTACATGCCTCCGGCAGATTTGGCCATTGTCCATTTGTACAACCAGTAGCATGTTTCCTTCCGTGCCTGTTACTGTCCCTGCAAGCCATTTGGGACCCCTGCCATAGTTTAGCACAAACACTTTGTCCCCTATCTCATTCCATCTCCCCCTCGAATTTCGGTCATGGTACTCAGTTAGCTTCCAGCGCTTTGCCTCAACAATTTCATGCATGTCTGGGAGGATTAACGAGAGCCTAGTCTTCAAGGTCCGTTTCATCAATAGTTGCGCGGGGGGAACCCCAGTCAACGAATGCGGACGAGATCTGTATGCCAGCAGCAGTCGCGACAGGCGGCTCTGCAGCGTGGGACCTTGGATTTTTAGCATGTCTTGTTTAACGATTTGCACTGCTCGCTCCGCCTGGCCATTGGAGGCCGGCTTGAACGGTGCCGTCTTAACGTGATTTATGCCGTGGTCAACTATAAAATCTTGAAATTCTGCGCTGGTGAAGCACGGACCATTATCACTGACCAATATGACAGGAATTCCATGCGTTGCAAACATGGTTCTAAGGTTCTCCACAGTGGTGGAGGTGGTGCTCGAGTTTAAAATGGTGCACTCGATCCACTTTGAAAATGCATCGACGACTACGAGGAACATTTTGCCCATGAATGGGCCCGCATAGTCTGCATGCACCTGCGACCACGGTTTGGTGGGCCAGGACCAGAGGCTTAGGGGGGGCCTCCCTGGGGGAATTACTGAGTTGGGCACAAATGGTTCACCGCCGGACGCAGAGCTCCAAGTCCGCGTCAATGCCAGGCCACCAGACGTGAGATTTGGCTATGGCCTTCATAAGGACAATCCCCGGGTGCTCGCAGTGGAGCTCCCGGACAAACGCCTCTCTGCCTCGCAGAGGCATAACTACTCGGCTGCCCCACATCAGGCAGTCTGCCTGTAGTGATAGTTCATGCATGCACCTATGGAAAGGTTTGATCTCCTCGGGACAGGCATCACGAACCTCTGCCCAGTCATCAATGAAAACACATCTTTTGATGAAGGATAACGTGAGGTCGCTGGTCGTCCATGCTCTGATTTGGTGAGCCGTCATGGGTGAATCTGTGGATTCAAAGGCATTGATTGCCATGACCATCTCACAGTCCTGTTCGTCGGACCCTTCCATGGTTGCCAGGGGTAGTCTGCTAAGCGTATTGGCACAGTTGTCTGTGCCTGGTCTGTGCCTTATTGTGTAGTCGTAAGACGCCAGCATGAGTGCCCACCACTGAATGCACACCAAGCCGTTGGCACTTATTGCCTTGCACTCGGATAGCAGGGACGTGAGGGGGTTGTGGTTGTAAAGTCCTGTCCCCTCAGTACAGATTCACACGAGGCATGTAGTGAAGTAAAGGTCACTCTGGACCTGCACCTTTATTTCACAGCTCTGGAATGCAGCACTTGCCTGAGACCTGTCCTTATATACCTGTCTCTTACAAGTGCACACCTGGTGGTAAGGTATACTGGTGGTTACAGGTCATATCTTATTACAGTCATGTATAGCATGTTAGGATACAGTTATATATATAATAATGTAAGATACATCCCCCAAGGTCTTATTGTCTTTATAGGTTCAGTCTCTCAGGTGGTCTACGCTCTCGCGTGGAGCGTCTGAGTTGTGGTTCAGTTATTTGCCTTGGTGTCTGTTTTTCTTTGGGTGTGGTTGCTGGTATCTTGCCTGGGCTGTCTGTTTCAATTGGTGTGATTGTTGTTGACTCGCCTGAGCTGTCTGTTGGGATTGCCCTTTCCTCAGGTTGTTCCCTCTGTCTGCCCACCAGGTGTGGTGTGAGTTCCACATTGGAGTCTGCCTCTGGTTCCGCAGTGTTGTTGGTAAATCTGCTTTTGACTTGGTCTACATGCCTCCGGCGGGTTTTGCCATTGTCCATTTGTACTACCAGTAGCCTGTTTCCTTCCTTGCCCATTACTGATCCTGCAAGCCATTTGGGACCCCTGCCATAGCTTAGTACAAACACTTTGTCCCCAATCTCATTCCATCTCCCCCTCGAATTTCTGTCATGGTACTCAGTCAGCTTACGGCGCTTTGCCTCAACGATTTCGTGCATGTCTGGGAGGATTAATGAGAGCCTTGTTTTTAAAGTCCTTTTCATCAACAGTTGCGCGGGGGGATCTCAGTCAATGAGCGCGGACGAGATCTGCATGCCAGCAGCAGTCACGACAGGCGACCCTGCAGCGTAGGACCTTGGATTTTAAGCATGCCTTGTTTAATGATTTGCACTGCTCTCTCTGCCTGGCCGTTGGAGGCCGGCTTGAACGGTGCCGTCTTGACATGATTTATGCCGTGGTCAATTATAAAGTCATGGAATTCTGCGCTGGTGAAGCACGGACCATTGTCACTGACCAATATGTCAGGGATTCCGTGCGTTGCAAACATGGCTGTGAGGCTCTCCACAGTGGTGGAGGTTGTGCTCGAGTTTAAAATGGTGCATTCGATCCACTTTGAAAATGCATCTACAACTACGAGGAACATTTTGCCCATGAATGGGCCCGCATAGTCTACGTGCACCCGCGACCACGGTTTCGTAGGCCAGGGCCAAGGGCTCAGTGGAGCTTCCCTGGGGGCATTGCTCAGTTAGGCACAAATGTTGCACCTTCGGACGCAGAGCTCCAGGTCCGAGTCAATACCAGGCCACCAGACGTGGGATCTGGCTATGGCCTTCATGAGAACGATCCCCAGGTGCTCGCGGTGGAGCTCCCGGACAAATGTCTCTCTGCCTCGCAGAGGCATGACTACTCGGCTGCCCCACATCAGGCAGCATGCTTGTAGTGATAGCTCATGCATGCGCCTGTGAAAGATTTTTAATTCCTCGGGGCAGGCATCACGAGCCTTTCCCAGTCACTGGTTAGGACACATCTTTTTACTAAGGATAACGTAGGGTCGCTGGCCGTCCAGGCTCTGATTTGGCGAGCCGTCATGGGCGAACCTGTGGACTCAAAGGCATTGATTGCCATGACTATTTCACAGTCCTGTTCGTCAAACCCTTCCGTGGTCACCAGGGGTAGCCTGCTGAGCGCGTCGGCACAGTTGTCTGTGCCTGGTCTGTGCCTTATGGTATAGTCGTAGGACGCCAGCATGAGTGCCCACCATTGAATTCGCGCCGAGGTGTTGGCGTTTATTGCCTTGCTCTCGGATAGGAGGGACGTGAGGGGCTTGTGATCAGTTTCTAACATGAACTTGGCCCCGAAAAGTTATTGGTGCATCTTTTTGACACCGTACACACACGCGAGCGCCTCCTTCTCTACCATTCCGTACCCGCGCTCCGCCCACGAAAGTGACCTGGAGGCATAAGCTATAGGTTGTAATTTGCCCGCACTATTGACATGTTGCAAAACGCACCCGACCCCATACGCTGACGCATCGCATGTGAGAACTAGCTTTTTACCTGGGTCAAAGAAAGTCAAAACACTGTTGGAACACAGAAGGTTGTGTGCCTTATCGAAGGCGCGTTCCTGGGCGACCCCCAAAACCAATCGCATCCCTTCCTGAGTGGCACGTGGAGAGGCTCCAGCAGCGTGCTTAAGTTCTGCATAAAGTTCCTAAAGTAATTGAGTAGCCCGAGAAAGGCACGCAGTTCTGAGACATTCCAGGGCCTGGGTGCCAGGCGAATTGCTTCTGTTTTGGACTCTGTTGGGCGGATTCCATCAGCGGCAATCCTTCTGCCCAAAAATTCAACCTCGAGTGCGAGAAACAGGCTCTTGGATTTCTTAACTCGTAGACCTACCCAATCCAACCGCTTTAGTACTTCCTCCAAAATACGGAGATGGGAGTCGGTGTCCCTGCCCGTGATAAGTATGTCGTCTTGAAATACAACCGTCCCCGGGATGGACTTGAGCAGACTCTCCATGTTGCGCTGGAATATGGTAACTGCCGACCTGATGCCGAATGGGCATCGATGTGTGTTGATGGTGGTGAGTAGATTGGATTCCTCGGTCAATTCTTGCGTCATATACGCAGATGTGAGGTCTAATTTTGAGAAAAGTTTATCTCCAGCCAATATGGCAAATAAGTCCTCTGCTCTGGGCAGTATGTATTGGTCCTGTAGAGAGACTCTGTTTATGGTAGATTAGTAGTCCCCACAGATTCGTACGGGTCCATCAGGCTTCATGACTGGGACGATGGGACTTGCCCAGTCGCTAAATTCCACAGGTGATATAATGCCTTCCCGCAGAAGCCTGTCTAGTTCATGTTCAATCTTTTCCCTCATCACATACGGTACAGCTCTGGCCTTGTGATGGACCGGTCTAGCATCCTGTGTGATGTAGATTTTGACTTTGGCCCCCTTGAAAGTGCCCACACCTGGCTGAAAGAGATGTTCAAATCGCTTTATAACTGTTGAGCAGGAAGTCCATTCCTCTAATGACATGGCATGGATATCATCCCATTTCCAATTTAGTTTTGCCAGCCAGCTTCTCCCCAGCAGTGCTGGGGGGTCTCCGGGGACAATCCACAGGGGAAGTCGGTTCACTATATTTTGTGTGTGACAGAGAGCATGGCACTGCGAGGACTGGTACGATTTCTTTGGTATAGGTCCTTAGTGTGGTGTCGATCCTTGTGAGTTTTGGTCTGTCTCTTTTATGCGGCCACAGTTGTTCAAATTGTTGAGCGCCCATGAGAGATTGACTCGCTCCCATATCCAGCTCCATGTTGACAGATATCCCGTTGAGTAGGAACCTCATCATTATAGGAGGCGTTCTGTTATAGGAGCAGCGGCCATTGATCGTGTTGACCCACTGTACACCGGTGTCCCCACCATTGTCTGGTCTGCTTTCCGATCCATCCGATTCGTATACCAGCCGAGCTGCCGTTTATTTGCACATGCGGGCCAAATGCCCTGTATATTCACAATTTTTGCAAACAGCCTGCTGAAATCGACATCCCCATGACGAGTGCCCACCCCCACACCTCCAGCACAGAACTGTTCCATTGTTCAAAGAGTTTCCAAAGAATGAGCTGTGTCTGGCTGATCTCTCTTGAGCTTCTCTCAGTTTGTAGTTGATTGCTTGCATTGTGGGTTGATGAGGTGTAAACGGCCGTTCCTGTGGCCTTTGATGGCTTCTGCCTGCTGTCGAGAACCTGTTCTCCCGGTTTTGTCTGTGTGTGGGGGTAGCAGCTTGTTTAGTGCTGTGAACTTCTTGTTCCAATATTTCATTAGTTGTCGTACCTGCATTGTAAATCAACCTCGTTTCTTCTTCCCCTACCAAGAATGTCTGTGCAACCAGTGCTGCCTCTAAGGTCAGGTTCTTGGTCTCTATGAGCTTTCAGAATATGCCTGCGTGGCCTATTCCTTCAATGAAAAAGTCTTAGCATTTCTCTCCTCAGTTCATCGGAGAACTCACATAAACTAGCCAACCTCCGAAGTTCTGCCACAAAGTCGGGTATGCTCTGGCCCACACAGCGTCTGTAGTTGTAGAACCTGTGTCTGGCCATGTGTAGGCTGCTCGCTGACTTCAGGTGGTCTCTTACCAGTGTGCTCAATTCTTCAAACGACTTGCTTGCTGGTTTCTTGGGTGCCAACAGATCCTTCATTAAAGCGTATGTTTTCAAGCCACAGCTGGTCAAGAGATGGGCTCTTCTCTTGTCTGCGTTATCGTCGCCTAACCAGTCTTTGGTTACAAAGCTTTACTGGAGCCTTTCTATAAAGTCCTCCCAAGTGTCTCCCGCATTGAACTTTTCATCTGATCCGTTGTTCGCCATTCTGTGGATTCTGTAATCCCATCCTCGTCGCCACTGTAAATTCCTGTCCCCTCAGTACAGATTCACACGAGGCATGTAGTGAAGTCAAGGTCACTCTGGACCTGCACCTTTATTTCATAGCTCTGTAATGCAGCACTTGCCTGAGACCTGTCCTTGTATACCTGTCTCTTGCAAGTGCACCGTTGGTAAGGTATGCTGGTGGTTACAGGTCATATCTTATTACAGTCATGTATAGCATGTTAGGATACAGTTATATATATAATCATGCAAGACACATGACAGTGGTCGGTTTCTAACGCGAAATTGGTCCCAAAAATGTATTGGTACATCTTTTTGACACCGTACACGCACACGAGCACCTCCTTCTCAACCATACCGTACCCACGCTCCGCCCGCAAAAGTGACCTGGAGGCATAAGCGATGGGTTGTAATTTACCTGCATCATTGACATGCTGTAAAATGCACCTGACCCCGTACGCTGATGCATCACATGTAAGAACTTGCTTTTTACCTGGGTCAAAAAAGGCTAAAACGGTGTTGGAACATAAAAGGTTGCATGCCTTATTGAAGGTGCGTTCTTGGGCGTCCCCCCAAAACCAATCGCACCCCTTTCTGAGTAGTGCCTGGAGAGGCTCCAGCAGTGTACTCAAGTTCTGCATAAAGTTCCCAAAGTAATTGAGCAGCCCGAGAAAGGCGCGCAGCTCCGAGACATTCAGGAGCCTGGGTGCCAGACGAATTGCTTCGGTTTTGGATTCTGTTGGGCGGATTCCACCACCGGCAATCCTTCTGTCCAAAAATGCAAGAAACAGACACTTGGATTTCTTAACTCTTAGGCCTACCCGATCCAATTGACTTAGTACTTCCTCCAAATTGCGGAGATGGGAGTCGGTGTCCCTGCCCATGATAAATATGTCATCTTGAAACACAACTGTCCCCGGGATGGACTTGAGCAGACTCTCCATGTTGCGTTGGAATATAGCAGCTGCCGACCTGATGCCGAATGGGCATCGATTGTACATGAAAAGGCCTCGATGTGTGTTGATGGTGGTGAGTAGCTTAGACTCTTCGGTCAGTTCTTGCATCATATATGCAAATGTGAGATCTGGTTTCGAAAAAAGTTTTCCTCCAGCCAACGTGGCAAATAGGTCCTCCGCTCTGGGCAGTGGGTATTGGTCCTGTAGGGAGACTCTGTTTATGGTAGACTTGTAATCCCACAGATTCATATGGATCCATCAGGCTTCATGACGGGGATGATGGGACTTGCCCAGTCGCTAAATTCCACGGGTGAGATAATGCCTTCCCGCAGAAGCCGGTGCAGTTCGTGTTCAATCTTTTCCCTCATCACATAAGGCACAGCTCTAGCCTTGTGATGGGCCGGTCTGGCATTCTGTGTGATGTAGATTTTAACTTTAGCCCCTTTGAAGGTGCCCACACCTGGCTGAAAGAGATATTCAAAATGACTTATATCTGTTGAGCAGGAGGTCCATTCCTCTGATGACATGGCGTGAACATCATCCCATTTCCAATTTAGTTTTGCCAGCCAGCTTCTCCCCAACAGTGC
The DNA here is from genome assembly GCF_044704955.1 of Pristiophorus japonicus. Lineage (NCBI taxonomy): Eukaryota > Metazoa > Chordata > Chondrichthyes > Pristiophoridae > Pristiophorus > Pristiophorus japonicus. The sequence goes on along the minus strand of NC_091982.1, from coordinate 267,205,532 downwards.
TGGGAGATCTCCGGGGACAATCCACAGGGGAAGTTGGTTCACCGTCCCTTTGTGTGTGACTGCGAGCATGGCGCTGCCAAGGACTGGGACGATTTCTTTGGTATAGGTCCTTAGTTTGGTGTCGATCCTTGTGAGTTTTGGTCTGTTGCTTTTGTGAGGCCACAGCTGTTCAAATTGTTGGACGCTCATGAGAGATTGACTAGCTCCCGTGTCCAGTTCCATGTTGACAGGTATCCAGTTGCGTAGGACCCTCATTATTATTGGAGGCGTCTTGTTGTAAGAACAGTGGACATTGATCGTGTTAACCCGCTGTACCTTGACGTCCCGGGCACTGTCCCCACCGTCTTCTGGTCCGCTTTTCGACCCTTCCGATTCATATACCAGCCGAGCTGCTGTTTTTCTGCACATGCGAGCCAGATGCCCTGTATAGTTGCAGTTTCTGCAAACAGCATGCTGAAATCGACACCCCCTTGTTGAGTGCCTTCCCCCACATCTCCAATACAGACCGCTTCCATTGTTTCCGAAGGATGAGCTGCGTCTGGCTGATTGCTCTTGAGCTTCTCTCAGTCTGTAGTTGATTGCTCGCATTGTGGGTTGATGAGGTGTGAACGACCGTTCATGTGGCCCTTGATGGCTTCTGGTGCCACTGCCTGCTGTTGAAGGCCTGCTCTCCTGCCTTTGTCTGTGTGTGGGGTAGCGGCTTGTTTCACGCTGTGAACCCCTTGTTCCGATGTTTCGTTAGTTGTCGTACCCGCAGTATAGATCAACTTCGTTTCTTCGTCTCCTGCCAAGAATGTCTGTGCAACCAGTGCTGCTGCCTCTAGGGTCAAGTTCTTGGTTTCTATAAGCTTTTGGAATATGCCCGCATGGCCTATTCCTTCAATAAAAAAATCTCTCAGTACTTCTCTCCTTAGTTCATCGGAGAACTCAGATAAACTAGCCAGCCTCCGAAGTTCCGCCACAAAGTTGGGTATGCTCTGGCCAACATAGCGTCTGCAGTTGTAGAACCTGTGTCTGGCCATGTGTAGGCTGCTCGCTGGCTTCAGGTGGTCTCTCACCAGTGTGCTCAACTCCTCAAACGACTTGCTTGCTGGTTTCTCAGGTGCCAGCAGGTCCTTCATTAAGGCGTATGTTTTTGAGCCACAGCTGGTCAAGAGATGGGCTCTTCTCTTGTCTGCCATATCATCGCCCAACCAGTCTTTGGTTACAAAGCTTTGCTGGAGCCTTTCTATAAAGTCCTCCCAATTGTCTCCAGCATTGTATTTCTCATCTGAGCCGCTGGTAGCCATTCTGTGGAGTCTGTGATCCCGTAACTCGTCGCCACTGTAAAGTCCTGACCCTGCAGTGCAGACTTACACGAGGCACATGCTGAAGTCAAGGTCACTCTGGACCTGCACCTTTATTTCACAGCTCTTGAGTGCCACACTTGCCTGAGACCTCCTTTACATACCTGTGTGGGACAGGTATGCTGTGTCTCCCGCAAGTGCACCCCTGGTGGTAAAGTATGCTTGTGGTTACAGGTCATATCTAGTTACAGTCATGTATAGCATGGTAAGATATAGCTATATACACTAGTGTGAGATACATGACACCCTCTAGGGCAAGTAGATCCTTTCTTTGGTGAGGAGACCAAAACTCCAGGTGCGGTCTCACCAAGGCCCTGTATAACTGTAGTAAGACCTTCTTGCTCCTGTATTCAAATCCTCTTGCAATGAAGTCCAACTGCTTGTGCATCTGCATGTTTGCATTCAATGACTGGTGTACAAGGACACCTAGGCCCCTCTGTACATCGACACTTCCCAAGACATCACCATTTAAATAATACTTTGTCCTTTTGTTTTTGCTGCCAAAGTGGATAACTTCACATTTATCCACGTTATACTGCATCTGCCATGTGTTTGCCCACTCACTCAACCTATCTAAATCGCCTTGCAGCGTCTTTGCATCCTCCTCACAACTCACAATCCCACCTAGTTTTGTGGCGTCAGCAAACTTGGAAATATTACATTTGGTTCCCTCATCCAAATCATTTATATATATTGTGAATAGCTGGGGCCCCAGCACTGATCCCTGTGGTACTCCACTAGTCACTGCCCGCCACCCCAAAAAAGACCTGTTTATTCCTACTCTCTGTTTCCTGTCAGTTAACCAATTTTCAATCCATGTCAGTACATTACCCACAATCCTATGTGCTTTAATTTTGCACGCTAACCTCTTATGTGGGACTTTATCCAAGGCCTTCTGAAAATTCAAATACACTACATTCACTGGTTTGTCCTTATCTATTCTATCAGTTACATCCTCAAAAAACTCCAGTAGGTTTGTCAAAGATGATTTTCCTTTCATAAATCCATGTTGACTTTGTTTAATCCCGTTGATATTATCTAAGTGTGCCGTTATCACATCCTTTATAATAGACTCTAGCATTTTCCCTACTACTGATGTCAGGCTAACTGGTCTGTAGTTCCCCGTTTTCTCTCTCCCTCCTTTTTTAAATAGTGGGGTTACATTTGCCCCCCTCCAATCTGCAGGAACTGTTCCATAATCTATAGAATTTTGGAAGATGACAATCAATGCATCCACTATTTCTATGGCTACATCGTTTAGTACTCTGGGATGTAGATCATCAGGCCCTGGGGATTTATCGGCCTTCAGTCCCATTAGTTTCTCCAGCACTATTTTCTTATTAATAATAATTTCCTTTAATTCCTCTTGCTCACTCGACCCTTGGTTCCCTAGCATTTCTGGGACATTATTTGTGTCCTCTTCCGTGAAGACAGAACTGAAGTATTTATTTAATTGTTCTGCCATTTCCTTGTTCCTCATTACAAATTCTCCCATTTCTGTCTGTAAAGGGCCTACATTTGTCTTCACTAATCTTTTTCTTTTTATGTACTTGTAGAAACTTTTGCAGTCAGTTTTTATGTTCCTTGAAAATTTACTTCCATATTCTATTTTTCCCCTCTTAATCAATCTCTTGGTCCTTTTTTGCTGAATTCTAAACTGCTCCCAATCCTCAGGCTTGCTACTTTTTCTGACAACTTTGTATAACTCCTCTTTGGATCTAATGCTATCCTTAATTTCTTTTGTTAGCCATGGCTGGGCCACTTTTCCTTTTGTGTTTTTACGCCAGAAAGGAATGTATAACTGTTCCAATTCATGCAATCATTCCTTAAATATTAGCCATTGCCTATCCACCATCGTGCCTTTTAATGAATCTTTCCAATCTAGCATAGCCAATTCATTCCTCATACCTTCGTAGTTATAATGAGAGATGTTAAAGAGGGCAGAATTAGAGGAGCACAGACATCTTGTGGGGTTGTAAATGCAAATATAAAGGACATCAGGATCCACATTTAGAATTTTTGCTCATATGCTCCAACAGTGATGCCAAAATGAAGATTATAAACTGTTTGGGGTTTTTCCATCACATCCTTCCTGTTAGTTTTCTCCTTTCATCTGAGTTCTTCAAAAGTTATGTTTATAGGTTGAAAATGAGTTTCAGTTGGTTCCACACATTGCTATAAGTTCTCTTTCTTTTCAGGAGAGGTTTGTGTTCTGCATACTTTCCATGAGGAAATATATGAATTTACTGGCCCAGAAATGTTCCAGTACAGCTACGGCATCTACCCGACAATGTGGAAAATTGCCCAGTTATGTCCTATTCAGAAAAAGCAGGACAAATCCAATCTTGCCAATTACCGACCGATCAGTCTACTCTAAATCCTCAGCAAAGTGATGGAAGGTATCAGCGACAGTCCTATCATGCTTCACTTATTCACTAATAACCTGCTCACTGATGCCCAGTTGGGTTCCGCGAGGACCACTCAGCTCCAGACCTCAATAAACATGGAAAAAAGAGCTGAATTCCAGAAGTGAGGTGACAGTGACTGCCCTTGACATCAGGAGCTCTAGTAAAATTGAAGTCAATGGGAATCAGGGAGAAAACTCTCCACTGGCTGCAGTCACACCGAGCACAAAGAACATAAGAACATAAGAAATAGGAGCAGGAGTAGGCCATTTGGCCCCTCAAGCCTGCTCCGCCATTTAATAAAATTATGACTGATCTGATTATGGACACAGCTCCACTTCCCTGCCTGCTCCCTGTTGTAGGGCACTTTCAAAGGCGAAGGCACCTACAGAATGTATATCTATATATGTGTAAAATGGCTGCCAGACATAAGATGGCAGCCAGTGATTCCGCAAAGCACTAGGGGTATTAGCTAACCAAGTTGGCTAGCTATCTGGATAGCTGATGACACTGCAGTTCAGCAGAATGTCTTTATTCAACAACCCCAGACAAGATGTCCAAACAGAACACTGAACAAAGGAATCCCTGAAAGTATGTTAAGATAAGAAAGTCAGGCACAGGCAGAACCCAAGAACAACAGAGATAAGGGGGGCAGTCTGGACATGAATCAGCTCCAGCTAAACATGAACTGACCATGCAGCCCTTTGATGCTTGAGGATCAATTCTATTGCCCTAACGAAACCTGTATGTAATCTATAATCTATAATCGTGTCCAGCCGACATTGGTTGAGTAATTGTAGTGAACTGTTGTAAAACATATAATATCACTGAATTTCTTTGTTCGACGGAGAATAGTGCCTGGTGTAACCCAGAGGCTTTCTCTCCGCTGGCGTAATAAAGGCCATTTTGATGTTGGAACCGACCCAGAGTGTCGAGTGATTCTTCCTGGGAAACCTTTATTTCCTTATCGCTCAAAAATCTGTCTATCTTCGTTTTAAATATAATCAATGACCAGCCTCCACAACTCTCTGGGGTAGAGAATTCCACAGATTTACAACCTGTTGAGAGAAGAAATTCCTCCTCATCTCAGTTTTAAATGGGCAGCCACTTATTCTGAGACTATGCCCCCTAGTTTTATTTTCCCCTATGTGGAACTACCCTCTATGCATCCACCTTGTCGAGCCCCTTAATTATCTTATATGTTTCGATAAGATCATCTCTCATTCTTCTGAACTCCAATAAATTCAAAGGAAGATGACTATGGTTGTTAGAGGCCAATCATCTCAGCCCCAGGACATTGCTGCAGGGCAGTGTCCTAAGCCTAACCATCTTCAACTGCTTCATCAATGACCATCCCTCCATCATAAGATCAGACATGGGGATGTTCGCTGATGACTGCACATTCATCAGATAATGGAGTACTCCGTGCCTGCCTGCAACAAGGACTTTACATTATTCAGGCTTAGGCTGATAAGTGACAAGTAACATTTGCACCATTCACGTGCCAAGCAATGACCATCTCCAACATGAGAGAGTCTAACCAGTGCCCCTTGACATTTAACGGCATTATCATCGTTGAATCCCCCACCATCAACATCCTGGGGTTCACTAATAACCAAAAATCGAACTGGACCAGCCACAAAAATACTGTGGCTATAGAGCAAGTCAGAGGCAGGGTATTCTAGGGCAAGTGTCTCACCTCATAACTCCCCAAAACCTTTTTCATTATCTACAAGGCACAAGTCAACAGTGTGATGAAATATTCTTCTCTTGCCTGGATGACTGCAGCTCCAACAACACACAAGAAGCTTGACACCATCCAGGACAAAACAGCCTGCATGATTGACACCCCATCCACCACCTCAAACATTCACTCCCTCCACCAGCGGCACACCGTGGCTGCTGTGTGTACCATCTACAAGATGCACTGCAGCAACCCGCCAAGACTTCTTCGACAGCATCTCTCAAACCGACAACTTCTACCACCTAGAAGGAAAAGTGCAGCTGGCGCATGGGAACAACATCACCTTCAAGTTCCCTTCCAAGTCATACACCATTTAATGCAGAAAAGTGCTATATTTTGGTAGGAAGAAGGAGGAGAGGCAGCATAAGCTAAAGGGTACAATCCTAAATGGGGTGTATGAACTGAGTGATCTGGGGGTATATGTGCACAAATCATTGAAGGTGGCAGGTCAGGTTGAGAAAATGGTTAAAAAAGCATATGGGATCCTGGGCTTCATAAATAGAGACATAGAGTACAAAAGCAAGGAAGTTATGATGAACCTTTATAAAACACTTGTCCAAACTCAACTGGAACTGTTGTGTATCTGTAAAGCATGCACTTCATGCTCCGCCACCAGGGAGTGCATCCACTGAAGTCCCAAGGGATTCCAGCATTCCTTGGGAGCACTGTATATATGCCGGCCCGTAAGACCTGTTCCTCACTCTGGAGTGCCTTAATAAAGACTGAGGTCACTGTAACTTTAACCTCCCTGTGTGCAGTCTCATCTGTGTTAGGAACACAATAACTGGCAACGAGTATACGAATCGAATGCAAAGATGCAGCAAACTGTGGGCATCCTAGAGAAGTTCTCGGAGGGTGAAGACTGGGAAGCCTATGTCGAACGGCTAGACCAGTATTTTATAGCCAACGAGCTGGACGGAGAAGGAAGCGCTGCAAAAAGGAGAGCGGTCCTCCTCACGGTCTGCGGGGCACCGACTTACAGCCTCATGAAGAATCTTCTGGCTCCAGTGAAACCCACAGATAAGTCATATGAGGAGCTGTGTACACTGGTTCAGGAGGATCTTAACCCGAGGGAGAGCGTGCTGATGGTGAGGTATCGGTTCTACACGTGCCAGCGATCTGAAGGTCAGGAAGTGGCGAGCTATGTCTCCGAGCTAAGGTGACTTGCAGGACAATGTGAGTTTGATGGCTACCTGGAGCAGATGCTCAGAGACTTTTTTGTACTGGGCATTGGCCATGAGACCATCCTACGAAAACTTTTGACTGTAGAGACACCGAGCCTCAGTAAGGCCATTGCGATAGCACAGGCATTTCTGTCCACCAGTGAAAACACCAAACAAATCTCTCAGCACACAAGCGCTAGCAATGTTCATAAATTAACTGGAACTGTGTTTGCGAGCAGAAATGCACAGGGCAGAAACCACGAGACTGCAACTGCCAGCAGGCCTCAGGTGACCCAGATGACTCATATTCCACAACAAAGGATGAATGCAAGGCAATTCACACCTTGTTGGTGTTGTGGAGGCTTCCATTCAGCCTATTCATGCCGCTTCAAAGGGTATGTTTGCAAGAGCCGTGGAACAATGGGGCACCTCCAACGAGGTATGAATTGCCTTACATTCAAGCTGCAAGCTCTGCAAAACCTGCTAACCACCACGTGGCAGAGGAAGATCGGTCCATGATGGATCAAAGCAATTTTGAGCCTCAGAGAGAGGAGGCAATTGCTGAAGTACACGGGTGCACACATTTTTGAAGAAACGTCCACCTATAATGCTAAACGTAAAATTGAATGGCTTACCCGTAGCCATGGAACTGGACACTGGTGATAGCCAATCCATCATGAGTAAAAAGATTTTTGAGAGACTGTGGTGCAACAAGGCACTCAGACCAACCCTGAGCCCCATCCACACGAAACTGAGAACGTACACCAAAGAGCCGATCACTGTCCTGGGCAGCGCCATAGTCAAGGTCACCTACGAAGGCACGGTGCATGAACTGCCACTCTAGATTGTCCCAGGCGGTGGCCCCACACTGCTTGGAAGGAGCTGGCTCGGCAAAATCCGCTGGAACTGGGATGACATCCGAGCGCCATCACATGTCGATGAGGCCTCGTGTACCCAGGTTCTTAACAAATTTCCTTCCATTTTTGAGCCAGGCATTGGAAACATTTCCGGGGTGAAGGTGCGGATCCACTTGGTCCCAGAGACACGACCCATTCACCACAAGGCGCGAGCGGTACCTCACATGATGAGGGAGAGAGTGGAAATTGAGCTGGACAGGCTGCAATGCGAGGGCATCATCTCCCCAGTGGAATTCAGCGAGTGGGCCAGCCCGATTGTCCCAGTACTCAAAAGTGATGGCACGGTTAGGACTTGTGGCGATTATAAAGTAACTATTAATCGTTTCTCACTGCAGGACCAATATCCACTACCGAAGGCAGACAACCTATTTGCAATGCTGGCAGGAGGCAAGACGTTCACCAAGCTCGATCTGACTTCGGCTTACATGACACAAGAGCTGAAGGTGTATTCGAAGGGCCTCACCTGCATCAACACGCACTAGGGACTGTTCATCTACAATAGATGCCCATTTGGAATTCGGTCGGCTGTACGATCTTCCAGAGAAACATGGAGAGCCTACTCAAGTCTGTACCACACACGGTGGTTTTTCAGGACGACATATTGGTCATGGGTCGGGACACCGTCGAGCACCTACAAAACCTGGAGGAGGTCCTCCAGCGACTGGATCGTGTAGGGCTGTGGCTGAAGAGGTCGAAATGCGTCTTCATGGCAACAGAAGTGGAGTTTTTGGGGAGAAAGATTGCGGCGCACGACATTCGGCCCACAGACGCCAAGACAGAGGCTATCAGGAATGCGGCCAGAACACAGAAAGTCACGGAGCTGTGGTCGTTCCTGGGACTCCTCAACTATTTTGGTAACTTCCTACTGGGGTTAAGCACCCTCTTAGAGCCCCTACATGTGTTATTGCGTAAAGGTGAGAACTGGGTATGGGGAAAAAAACAAGTCATTGCTTTGGAGAAAACCAGAACCATTTTATGCTTGTATTGTACAACCCGTGTAAAAGACTTGTGCTAGCATGTGATGCGTCGTCGTACGGAGTCGGGTGTATATTACAACAAGCTAACGTTGCGGGGAAGTTGCAACCTGTTGCCTATGCCTCCAGGAGCTTGTCTAAGGCTGAGAGGGCCTACAGCATGATTGAGAAAGAGGCATTAGCGTGTATGTTCCGGGTAAAGAAAATGCATCAGTACCTGTTTGGCCACAAATTTGAGATGGAAACCGATCACAAACTCCTTATATCCCTGCTCGCTGAAAACAAGGGGATAAATACTAATGCCTCAGCCCGCATACAAAGGTGGGCACTCGCACTATCAATGTATAACTATACCATCTGCCACAGGCCAGGCACGGAGAACTGTGCGGATGCTCTCAGTCAGCTACCATTGCCCACCACGGGGGTGGAAATGGCGCAGCCTGCAAACTTGTTGATAGTGGCACAGCCCGCGGACTTGTTGATGGTCATGGAAGCGTTTGAAAATGATAAATCACCTGTTACGGCCCGCCAGATTAGGACTTGGACCAGCCAAGATCCTCTGCTGTCTCTAGTAAAAAACTGTGTACTGCATGGGAGCTGGGCCAGCATCAACGTTGAAATGCAAGAGCCTAATCAAGCCGTTCCAGCAGCGAAAGGACGAGCTGTCCATTCAGGCAGACTGCCTGTTGTGGGGTAACCACGTAGTGCTACACAAAAAGGGCAGGGAGACGTTCATCTTGGATCTCCATTGCACACACCTGGGTATAGTAATAATGAAAGCGATAGCCAGATCCCACGTGTGGTGGCCCGGTATCGACCCTGACTTAGAGACCTGTGTACGGCAATGCAGCGTGTGTGCTCAGTTGAGCAACGCGCCCAGAGAGGCACCACTAAGTTTGTGGTCCTGGCCTTCCAGACCATGGTCGGGGATCCATGTCGACTATGCGGGCCCGTTTCTCGGTAAAATGTTCCTGGTGGTGGTGGATGCTTTTTCTAAATGGATTGAATGTGAAATAATGTCGGGAAGCACCACCACCGCCACCATTGAAAGCCTGAGGGCCATGTTTGCCACCCACGGCCTGCCTGACATACTGGTCAGTGACAACGGGCCATGTTTCACCAGTGCCGAATTTAAAGAATTCATGACCCGCAATGGGATCAAACATGTCACCTCGGCCTCGTTTAAACCAACCTCCAATGGGCAGGCAGAGCGGGCAGTACTAACAATCAAACAGAGCTTTAAACAAGTCACAGAAGGCTCACTCCAAACCCGCCTGTCCTGAATACTGCTCAGCTACTGCACGAGACCCCACTCGCTCACAGGTGTGCCCCCGGCTGAGCTACTCATGAAAAGTACACTTAAAACTAGACTCTGGCTGGTTCACCCCAACCTGCATGATCAGGTAGAGAGCAGGCGGCAGCAACAAAATGTAAACAATGGTCGCGCCACTGTGTCACAGGAAATTGATCTGAATGACCCTGTGTCTGTGCTAAACTATGGACATGGTTCCAAGTGGATCGCGGACACGGTGATAGCTAAAGAAGGGAGTAGGGTGTTTGTAGTCAAACTGGACAATGGACAAATTTGCAGAAAGCACGTGGACCAAACGGGGCTGTGGTTCACAGACTGCCCTGAACAACCCCCAGCAGACACCACCTTTTTCGAGCCCACAACACACACTCAAAGGATCAGCGACACCACCCCGGACCTGGAAATCGAACCCATCACGCCCAACAGCCTAGCAAGGCCAGGCTCACTCAGCAGCCCTGCAGAGCCAACAACACCCCAGCGCAGCGAGGGCACAGCCAACACACCAGAACAGACATTTGTACCGAGGCTGTCCACCAGGGAAAGAAAGGCTCCCGACCGCCTCACCTTGTAAATAGTTTTCACTTTGACTTTGGGGGGGAGTGATGTTGTGTATCTGTAAAGCATGCACTCCCATGTTCCACCACCAGGGAGCGCATCCCCTGAAGTCCCAAGGGATCCCAGCATCCCTTGGGAGCACTGTATATAAGCCGGCCCCTAAGGCCTGTTCCTCACTCTGGAGTGTCTTAATAAAGACTGAGGTCACTGTTACTTTAACCTCCCTGTGTGCAGTCTCATCTGTGTTAGGAACACAATAGGAATATTGGCCCCAAGTTTCCACACGCGGCAAAACAGGCGCCCCTCCGAGCTGGGCGCCCGTTTTTCGCGCCAAAAACGGCGCCTGAAAAGAAAACGCGCTGTTCTCGAGCGCTTTGCAGCTCGATGTCTTCTTGGCGCGGCGCCCAGGGGGCGGAGCCTACCATCGTGCCGATTTTGTAAGTAGGAGGGGGGTGGGTACAAATTAAATGAGTTTTTGTCGTGCCGGCAACCCTGCGCGTGCGCGTTGGAGCGTTCGCCCACGCGCAGTCTGAAGTAAACATTCGCACTCGGCCATTTTAAAAAGTGCTGCAGAAAAAGTGAAAATTTGTTTATTGAACCCTTGCAAAGGCTTGCATTTTAATTTTCTTGATATTTCTGTGTGTGAGGGTGAGGGAGTGCATTCTGTAATTAAAGATAGACTGTGATAAACGGGACACATGCACTTGTTTGAGACTATTCAAATTCTTTGTAGCTGTTCAATGTTTAACATTTTTTAATAAAACCACATTGCCCTTCCATGATCAGCACTGAGGCTTCTTCCAGCTTTCTCCCCCTGCCGTCTGTCAGGCCTGACGGCAAACGGCTGCCTCAAGTACTGAGGCTTCCTGCAGCTTTCTCCCTCCCTCCCTCCCTCCCCCTGCCATCGGTCGGTCCCGACGGCAAACCGCTGCCTGAGATGCCTGCCTGAAGCACTTTCACACAGGTAGGAACATGGTTTATTTAATCTTTTCTTTGCTTATAAATTTTTATTCAGGTTGGATTTATTTGTATAATATTTGTATATGTATAACTAAGGATTTATTGTAGAATTTAATGACATCCCTTCCCCCCCTCCCCCCTACCTCGTTCCCGACGCCTAATTTGTAACCTGCGCCTGATTTTTTAATGTGTAGAGAAGGTTTTTTCAAGCCTACAAAAATCTTCACTTGCTCCATTCTAAGTTAGTTTGGAGTACGTTTTCACTGTGGAAACTTTGAAATCAGGCGTCAAAGGCCGGACACGCCCCCTTTTGAAAACAAAATTCTGTTTACACTGTACATTAATGATTTAGATGAGGGGATTAAATGTAGTATCTCCAAATTTGCGGATGACACTAAGTTGGGTGGCAGTGTGAGCTGCGAGGAGGATGCTGTGAGGCTGCAGAGCGACTTGGATAGGTTAGGTGAGTGGGCAAATGCATGGCAGATGAAGTATAATGTGGATAAATGTGAGGTTATCCACTTTGGTGGTAAAAACAGAGAGACAGACTATTATCTGAATGGTGACAGATTAGGAAAAGGGGAGGTGCAAAGAGACCTGGGTGTCATGGTACATCAGTCATTGAAGGTTGGCATGCAGGTGCAGCAGGCGGTTAAGAAAGCAAATGGCATGTTGGCCTTCATAGCAAGGGGATTTGAGTACAGGGGCAGGGAGGTGTTGCTATAGTTGTACAGGGCATTGGTGAGGCCACACCTGGAGTATTGTGTACAGTTTTGGTCACCTAACCTGAGGAAGGACATTCTTGCTATTGAGGGAGTGCAGCGAAGGTTCACCAGACTGATTCCCGGGATGGCGGGACTGACCTATCAAGAAAGACTGGATCAACTGGGCTTGTATTCACTGGAGTTCAGAAGAATGAGAGGGGACCTCATAGAAACATTTAAAATTCTGACGGGGTTAGACAGGTTAGATGCAGGAAGAATGTTCCCAATGTTGGGGAAGTCCAGAACCAGAGGTCACAGTCTAAGGATAAGGGGTAAGCCATTTAGGACCGAGATGCGGAGGAACTTCTTCACCCAGAGAGTGGTGAACCTGTGGAATTCTCTACCACAGAAAGTTGTTGAGGCCAATTCACTAAATATATTCAAAAAGGAGTTAGATGAGGTCCTTACTACTAGGGGGATCAAGGGGTATGGCGAGAAAGCAGGAATGGGTTACTGAAGTTGAATGTTCAGCCATGAACTCATTGAATGGCGGTGCAGGCTAGAAGGGCCGAATGGCCTACTCCTGCACATATTTTCTATGTTTCTATGTTTCTATGTTTCAAAAGTGAACTGCAGAAAACTTAACTGTGGAGAATTCCGATTTCTAACATACTCCGTTCTCCACCAGTTGCTCCTAAAAATCAGGAGCAAATCATGTGGAAACTTGGGGCCATTATGTCCAATTCTGGGCACCACACTTTAGGAAGGATGTGAAGGCCTTAGAGAGGGTGCAGAAAAGATTTACAACAATGGTTCCTAGATTAGTGACTTCAGTTACGTGGCAAGACTAGAGAAGCTGGGGTTGGTGTCCTGAGAGCAGAGGTAAGTTGAGAGGGGATTTGACAAAGGTGTTCAAAAAATCATGAGGGGTGTAGACAGAGTATTGAGAAACCATTCCCAATCGTGGAAGAACCAAAGGCGACATGAGGAAAAATGTTTTGACGCAGCCAGTGGTTAGGATCTCGAATGCACGGCCTGAAAGGGTGGTGGAGGCAGACTCAATCATCGCTTTCAAAAGGGAATTGGATAAGTACCTGAATGAAAAAAAATTGCAGGGCTATGGGGAAAGGGTGGGAGAGTGAGACTAGCTGAAGTACTCTTGCAGGGAGCCAGCATGGACTCGACAAACTGAATGGCCTCCTTCTGTGATTCTATGAATCAGCAGGAGAGGGCTGTCGGTTTAGCTGTCACAACAGGTTTGCCCTAAATGAAGGTAGTTATTGATTGCATCCATGTAGCAATTAATAAGTCAGTAGCCTGTCGGAACTCGAAAGGCTAAGGTCAGAGAATGTACTGCACCTTCACATTCTGAGGGCAACACTGTGGGAGATTGACTGCATTGGAAAATTCCAATAAGTAACAAGATATTTCTTTAAAGGTATCAGGCAAATCTATTTGCCCTTTCACCAACATGTACACATGGATAAATTCGATTGGGATTTCCCTTTTAGGCCCAGCATTTAATATCCAATGTCTAAATTAGCTGCATACAAACGGTCCTACATAAGTGAGTCTGATTGTTAACAAAGTCAGCACTTTACACAGCAGGATTCCAGCACTTCAGTGAGTAAAGCACAATACAACCTTGACTTGACAGATACAGGAAAGAATGAGTCAAACACAGAAGTGTATTATTAACACTACTTTATTTAACAACCCATATGATAATACAATGCATTGATGATTAGGTATTGAAGATTACAGTAAAAACAAACTTATTCATAATATTAATCCACAAAATCGCAATCTTCATGAATGCAAAATTTAATTGCATTACATCTCAGAAGTAATCACATTTCATTTGTTAACAGTATTATAGGCTTATCATATGGACTTGCTATGATTATACACAGTCTTCATTGATTGATTTCTAGCACTAAGACTGTCCTTTGATGACCGAAGCATCTTTACTGCTCTCTGAGAAACTCTGATTTCAGCTCCAAGGGGGAGAAATTTGGCATGTTAGTGCCCCCATTTAGCGCCTGGCAGGGATGTTATGGGGCATTCAGGGAGTAGCACTGCAGTGGGATACATCCCACGCCACACGGCAAATTCTCTGGTCCTATAGCGCCGATAACAGTCAACGTCTCAGCACCTTTCGTCACACAGATCATGATGTCGCTGAGTGCCTGATCTGCAAATTTCAGATGCAACCCCTGCCTTTCCGCGTCGTGCCGACAGGGTGTGGAGGCGTGATCCAGCCGGCGCCCCCTGCATTTAGCGCTCCCCTGCATTCTTTGAGCGCTGAGATTGAATTTAGCGGGCAGCGAGATTGATTAGCGTCTGGCGCTAAACTTTCAACTTCTCAAAAGTTTACGCCCCAACTGAATTTCTAGCCCTTCAAGAGTCACCAAAATAAACCCAGAATATGATATCACAGATCTGCTTCTTGTTCTTATTTTTTACACTCTTACACAACTCAACATAGAACACCATTGGTGTTAAAGCTGTGGTGATTCAATTACCTTGTATTAAAATTAAAGGGGTCCGGAGAGGATAATTGCAGGAGAAACCTTAACAAGATATGCAACACACGTCTTACTGTAATATCCAAACCTTCTAACTTTCACACAATTGTTGCGTGTTAATTTTATTTAATAATAAGACGGAAAATTGGAATGTTGGACTTCTTTTCTCGTTTGAATAGTTTCAGTGGTTGGATCATCCTGTTTTGAAATGCTTTCATGTTCATTATGCACAGGAGGAAAATGAAAACACCCTAAAAATACAAACCATATCAAGATATTAGGATTGTACAAACGGAAGATAGCAGTTTCTTGTTATTATTAATAAATTATTAAGTAATGCATATTCTCTTCCAATGCAATGACGAATGACTATTTTAATAAATATAAATTCAAATGTTCATATCCATGTAACCTAAGCAAGACAAGTTCAAGCTTGCTACAATTGTGAAGTATAATCAATGACAGAAAGCATTATATTTCTTTTTCCCATTTTGGCGAACCTTCAATGATGAGCCTGGAGCATTACGGAAGCAGATTATCTTCCATTTAAGGTTTTCTTAATGAGAAAAAGGTTAGTATTGGACCGAGAAGATGAATTGGCCCTAAACTTACTCGCTGCTTGTGGCATATCCTTGGCGATGGAATAGCATAACATTTTCAGGCCTTCAAATTGGAGCGGGAACTTTTTCTGTCGGGTTTCTGTCCCAGAATCAATGTACTGCAGGTTATGATGCTTGTTTGGGTCTCCCTGTTATCCACTCACCGAATCCCAGAGAGCAAATTTAAACATATTTAAATGAAGGCCAATGGTGTTAACATGGCAAAATCCCAGACAATATGCTCACATTGCACCAGGGGTAACTTGTTGCCAATAAGACTGGCATAAACGAGGCACTTGGAGCCTGAAGAAACTTTGACAAGTTGTTGCTGGAGTTGGGAAAGAGATTTTACGGAGTGTTTATTTGTTTAGCTTTTAATTTATCTTATTATGAAGATGACTTTTTACAACACAGACCATACTCTACCATAATCTGTTCCTTCCCCTTACCTGTAGAGAATTTAGTATACAAAACAGGGTGCTGAATATACTGTATGCTTCATCAATAAGCATGAAATATCCAATGATCCAGCACATGCCCAACATTACCGTGTTAGTAAAGATTAGAGCAAATTGCCTCTGAAGAATTTTCTTGAAGTCCCTGTAGTAGAAAATAAATATAAATAACTTCCCGTTTATAATTTATAATTAAATATGAAAGACAAACAGAAAGATTTGCATCATTTAAGTTCATGTCGTAATATCATATCTCTCAGAAATGTCTCAAGGGTTTAGAAATTCGTTATAGCCAAAAAATAGGCAGTGTTTAGACTAAAAAAGGTAAAGCTGCGCACCTGAAAGTTACTTTGGATTCACACAAAATTCATGCTCACTCCTCATTAAAATGATTCTATTCTAAAAACTCAAGCTCATTGGCATTACACTGAAACGCTAGACCAATATCTGGGGCAATCTAATTGCAAGTCATGATTTCTATAGGCTTTTTCCACAGATTTAAAGGGGAGGTTTGTTGATGCTGCAGGATCTCATTGTCAGGCTTGTTGGGTCTGCAGCTGCCCCAACAGCAAAGCAAACAACAGTCAGAAGACATCCATAGCAACCAGAACTGAACAGAGACGGAGGGAGAGAGCCCATAGGTTCTCTGTTGAAGCTCTTCAGCCATTGGTGTTCATGGTGGAGAGGAGGCAGCAGTCCTATACCCACTAACTGGCAGGAAGTGCCATGTTTGTAACCACAATGTAACACCACTGTATTACTGTATACACTCAATCTAGATGCACACCTTGACCACAAGGGGTGAACTTGTGGGAGACACTCCTTACCTGATCACACAGGTATAAAAAGGGAGGACTCACACAGGGTCATCACTTCTGGAGTCCTGAAATAAAGAGTCAAGGTCACAGAGTGACCTTGTCCCCAGAATGTGCCTCGTGTGGTTTCATGTTGTAGAGTAAGGACTTTACAGGAAGCATTTGCCACAAGTCTGCCACACTAAGTGGAGGGAGCCATGTCCTGGGCAGCATTGAGGTCCCGCAAGGACCTACACCCAGTGCTGCTGGAAGAAGTTTAACAACCTCGCATGAGTGGTCAGGGGAAGTGAAGGCTTCAGCAAAAGCTACATGCCACCACCTGTACCACAAGCTTCACACACTGCTCAATGCACCACACCCCCAGCGCTCAACCATCAAGAAGCTATACCTATCAACACCCACATCTCACACCTAGCACACAATGACAGTTATTAAACTATAACATGCACATCACCCAAACATGTTACACCATACTCATTGACACAATAGCCTTGCTCTTGTGGCTAAGGTCACTCACAATCATCAGGAGCCAGAGGAGATTCCTTCTCCTCTTCCTCCTCCTCCTTGTCCTCCTGCTGAGGTGGTCCCACAATCCCTGGTGGCAAGGACTGCGCCTTCATGATGGCCAAGTTGTGGAGAAAACAGCAGACCACCATGAAATGGGACACCCGGTCAGTTGCACCAGTAGTAGAGAAAATGCTCGCATCTATTATTAAGGACATGATAACAGGGCATTTGGAAAATAAATAATTGGATTGGGCAGAGTGAACACAGATTTATAAAGGGAAATCATGTTTGACGAATCTTTTAGAGTTTTTTGAGGTTGTAACTAGCAGAATAGATAAGGGGAACGAGTGAATGTGGAATATTGGAATTTTCAGAAGGCATTCAATAGGTGCCACATCAGAGGTTATTAAACAAAATTACGGCTCATGGAATTGAGGGTAATATACCAGCATGTATTGAGGATTGGTTAACGGACAGAAAACAGAGAGTAGGAATAAACGGGTTATTTTCGGGTTGGAAGACTGTAACTAGTGGGGTACCCCAAGGATCAGTGCTTGGGGCCTAGCTATTCACAATATATATCAATGATTTGGATGAGGGGACCAAATGTAATATATCCAAGTTTGCTGATGATACAAAGCTAGGTAGGAATGTACATTGTGAGGAGGATGCAAAGATGCTTGAAGAGGATGTAGACAGGCTAAGTGAGTGGGCAAGAATGTGGCAAATGGAATATAATGTGGAGAAATCTGAAGTTATCCACTTTGGTAAGAAAAATAGAAAAACAGAGTATTTCCTAAATGGTGAGAGATTGGGAAATGTTGGTGTTGAGAGGGACCTGGGTGACCTTGTACACCAATCACTGAAAGTTAACCTGCAGGTACAGCTAGTGATTAAAAAAGCAAATGGTATGTTGGCCTTTATTACAAGAGGATTTGAGTATGAGTAAAGATACTGCAATTATCTAGGGCCCTGGTGAGACTGCATCTGGAATATTGTGTACAGTTTTGGTCTCCTTACCTAAGGAAGGATATACTTGCCATAGAAGGAGTACAACAAAGGTTCACCAGACTAATTCCTGGAATGTGGGGATTGTCCTATGAGGAGAGATTGAGTAGACTAGGCCGATATTCTCTAGAGTTTAGAAGAATGAGAGATAATCTCCTTGAAACATACAACATTCTTACAGGGCTTGACAGGGTAGATACAGGGAGGATGTTTCCCCCTGGCTGGGGAGTCTAGAACCAGGGGTCACAGTCTCTGAATAAGGGGTCAGCCATTTAGGACTGAGATGAGGAGAAATTTCTTCAATCAGAGGGTGGTGAATCTTTGGAATTCTCTACCCCTGAGAGCTGTGGAGGCTCAGTCTTTGAGTATATTCAAGGCAGAGATTGATAGATTTTTGGATATGAAGGGAGTCAAGGGACATGGGGATAGTGCAGGCAAGTGGAGTTGAGGTAGAAGATCAGCCGTGATCTTATTGAATGGCGGAGCAAACTCGAGGTGCCGAAAGGCCTACTCCTGATCCTATTTTTTTATGTTCTTATGTACTGGAGAACTCCTCCCGAGCAGTCAAGGCAATGAAACTATTGCTACAGCAGGCCGATGGTCTGCTTGATGATGTTCCTGGTGACAGCATGGCTCTCACTTTATGAGTGCTGGGCACAAGTATTGGAGTTGCAGAGGGGTATCATGAGCCATGTAGAGAGCATAGAGGAACAATTTTTCCTCTTTCTGGCTTAAGTATCACAGCAAATTCCTATAAAGTATTTCAGCTCTTGTTAAATTCAGATTTTGAAACTTGAATCAGATCAGTTGAAGATATGAATAAAGTTACATTTTATAAGGTTTTCTTAAATATTATTGCTATGTTATGATGCTAAAAAAAAATTATCACAATGTATTTATTAAACAATACATGCAACATATATAATTTCCCTTTATCAGTGTAAAAATCAGTGTTTTTAATAACTGCCCCTTCCTATCACATAGATATGATATAGCTATGGACATTAACTTTGTTCTATAACTCTCTTCTGTCATGTAAGTCTAACAGTTACAATTGATGATATTAAAAGAACACATTTGTACAACATTCCACATTTTGCGATTTTAACTCTTTGATTTTAAATGTCATACCAACTCATTAATGTCCATGCACTAATATCATTACAATGTCAAACCTGTTAGGCTCTTCATCAAATCATTAAACTCAGTCTCCATTGTGTTGGGACGCCTTGTTAAGGAAACTTGCATTGTTGCAAGCATTATTTAGTTAGATTCCACTGAATTTTAAACAACAACACAAACTCAGGATTCCAAGTAACATATATCAAAACCTCACCCTTTGTAAGATGTCAGATTTTTCTTGTTACAAACCATCTTGGACATGATCAGTCCAAAGATCATCATATTCAGAAGCAGCATCAAAGAGACTGGCAGCAAGAATGCCCATAAAAGTACATTTTTCCCACTAAAAAACTTATCATTTGTTGGAACAGCAAGCCAGCAGCTGAAAGAAAAACATTCACACATTACAGTAAACAATATTGTAATCATATGTACAACATCTTGATTTATGGTAACAAACTATTAAAGAAGCTTAAGAAAGAGTTTGGGTTGATTCACCTATTGATTTTCCCTCCATTCCATGCAGAAGCATCCAGCCTTCCCTCACTCGCAGAGATTTTCTCAAAACAGGTTTTTTTTTAAGAGAGAAACCCCAGGAAAGTATCTGTTGTGGGGAAATTATTGGAATCAATAATTAAGGACAGAGTGACTGAGCACTTAGAGAAATTTGAGTTGACTAGAGAGAGCCAACATGGATTTGTAATGGATCGGTCAAATGAACCTAATTGAATTGTTTGAGGAAGTAGATAAAGAGAAACTTTCTCCGCTAGTGGTGTACTCTAGGACCAGGGGACATAACCTTAAAATCAGAGCCAGGCCATTCAGGTAGTAGAAATGTGACACTCTCTCCCATAGAAAGCAGTAGATGCTAGCTCAATTAATAACTTTAAACCTGAGATCGATAGATATTTGCTAGCCAAAGGGTATTAAGCGATAGGGAGCCAATTCAGGTGGATGGAGTTAGGATACAGATCAGCCATAATCTCATTGAATTGTGGAACAGGCTCGAGCAACTAAATGGCCGACTCCTGTTCCTATGTTCCCAATAGCAGTAAATATTGCATTCATCTACTAAGTATTGTTAACTTATCATCTTGCTAAAAAAAATTAGAAAATACTGCACAGCTAAATTCTTTATTATTTAAACAAAGCAAGAAGAAAATAGCGCCAACAAAAATAAATTTGTGTCATAAAATAATTTTGTTTTTCTATACTGAATCTAGATAGTCCCAGTAAAGCTATTTAGATTTTGTATAAAAGTGGTTTGCAGAGATTTTACATTTGCCCTATATTCATAAAGAAGGCCAGCCAAGATAATCAGTTTGAATACTTTATTTGTTGTTGCAATGCCACACCTATGGAGATATGGGGATTGTGCTTTTGGGACAATCAGCCAACTGGCACAGTCTGAGATAATTCATTCCTGCTTTTCCTTGGGTGAACTGCTGTATTTATTGTTCTGCCGATTGCATCTTTAATAGTGAAGTAACTGATGTTTTAGATGGCATTGACAGTTTCACCCTTCACTTATATGTTTCAACTTTCTACAGTTTGCATGCCCTTATAGTGCTGTCACTGAAAACAGTTACGGTAAACAGCCATAAGGGCCCTAGTCCCCACAAAAAATCCTTTCCTGCATCTGTTGGGAAAACAAAACTTACCTGTTTTGGACATCCAGAACTTTGTTCCCAACCCTATCTCAGATCAGTGGATGTGTGTGGTGGGCTGGGTGGACAGTATAAGGCCCACTATCTGAGGGAAATGGTTCATTCAAGCAGAAACCTATGTAAATAAGGTCAGAGTCATGGTGACATCACGACCACCTGAATACCAGGGGAGTGGTATGTTTACAGCTGCTCTAGGCACAGGTGCTCCACCTCAGAGAAAAACCTGAAAATCCCCAAGCAATGCAAACAAAACAATATAAAGAAAGAAAGACTTGGATTTATATGGATTTCACGACCATCGGACCTCTCAAAATGCTTTACAGCCTATGAATTACTTTTGGAGTGTAGTCATTGTTGTAATGTGGCAAATGCAGCAGACAATTTGTGCACAAGCAAGCTCCCACAAACAGCAATGTGATAATGACCAGATAATCTGTTTTTTTGTTATGTCGACTGAGGGATAAATATTGGCCAGGACACCCAGGATAACTCCCCTGCTCTTCTTCAAAATAGTGCCATGGGATCTTTTACCTGAGAGAGCAGACGGAGCCCTGGTTTAACGTCTCATCTGAAAGACGGCACCTCCAACAGTGCAGTGTTCCCTCAGCACACAACCTTCTGACTCAGAGGCGAAAGTGCTGCCCACTGAGCCACAGCTGAGGCGAAATATAGGTCTTTGACTCTTTTTCCTCTGCTTTGCACTTGCTCTATCAAAATCCCTCATAATTTTGAATACCTCTTTTAGGTCTCCCTTCTCTGCTGTGTGGAGAACAATCCCACCTTTTCCAATCTCGCCACATAATTCAAGTCCCTCATCACTCATATCATCCTGATAAACCTCCTCTGTACTGTCACAAAAACCTTGATATCCTTCCTAAAGTGTGAAGCCTAGAATTGTACACAATACCCCAGCTGAGTGCGAACCAGTGATTTGGAAAGCTTTAGCATGACCTCCTTGTTTTTGTATTCAATGCCTCTATTTACAAAGCAAAGTATCCCATTCGCTTTCTTAACCCGTGCCAAAGAAATGCAACATGAGAAGGAACACCCACTATGAGGTTTGAATGTGCATGTGGACAAATTGCAGCTACTGGGAAGACACACAGGAGAGGCAGTGGGAGATGGGGAAGCAGAAGGTGAACTAACAAGAACAGGAAAAAGAAACAGCATTGCAGGTTTCAGCAGTAGAATTTGAACGTGTATAGACAAACTGAGACTTAACTGCATTTTCTTTAAGATGTGTGAGTGTCAACTGGCATTTTGCTGAGGAAAATTTAGATGGCCACTTTTTGAAATGGAATTGGTGAGATAAGCTGAAACATCTCTTACTTGTTTTAACCTTTGGTGAGATCGGAAATTCTGCCAAAATAACTGAGAAACAACTTTCCTTTCAGACCCTGGCACTGGAGTAATTTACATTTAGATTTAGTAACCTTAAGTGAAGGACTGGCATTCATCCACAGTTCAAGAGATTGTGACTGGCTTTTCCTTAGCTAACCACCATTATATGGTATAATCAGTCAAAAAGGTACTTTTTATTGCACTCACATCTTTTCTTGTCTGTAAGTATGCGTCGGTTCTGTCGCAGAAATTGTTATAATTGCAGTAAGAGCTGGTGCACCTAAATAATAGAAGTAAAATGTGAGTGGAGCAAGGCTTTTTTATCATTTTGCGCTATTCCTGGAGACCATCAACTCTTTATTTTTCTCCCTAGTTATTTCTTTCAAGAAGGTGGCAAATTATACTAGTTCCTCCAGTATTGTTACCCAAATGGCATTCTTTATCGGTGAATCTGGAGTGTCAACTAGCTAGTCAACATGAGAGCAATCTAACCCTGCCCTCAGCTAATGCACACACACATACAGTTCTAGCAGGAATTGTTGGATAGAGATTTGTACCACACTAGCCTGGAGTTACTAAGATCACAATCCTAGAATCATAGAATGGTTACAGCACTGAAGGAGGCCATTCAGCCCGTCGAGCCTGTGCTGGCTCTCTGCAACAGCGCCTCAGCTAGTCCCACTCCCTCGCCCTTTCCCCGTAGTCCTGCAATTTTTTTCCTTCAGATACTTATCCAATTCCCCATGCCTTCACTTCCCTTTCAGGCCATGAATTCCAGATCCTAACCACTCACTGCATAAAAAAAGTTTTTCCTCATATCGCCTTTGGTTTTTCTGCCAATCACCTTAAATCTGTGTCCTCTGGTTCTCGACCCTTCTGCCAATGAGAACAGTTTCTCCCTATTTACTCTATCCAGACCCCTCATGATTTTGAACACCTCGATCAAATCTCCTCTCAACTTTCTCTGCTCTAAGGAGAACAACCCCAGCTTCTCCAGTCTATCCACATAGCTGAAGTCCCTCATCCCTGGAACCATTCTTGTAAATCTTTTCTGCACCCTCTCTAAGGCCTTCACATCCTTCCTAAAGTACGTTGCCCAGAATTGAACACAATACTCCAGTTGAGGTCGAACCAATGTTTTATACAGGTTCATCATAATTTCCTTGCTTTTCTACTCTATGCCTCTATTTATGAAGCCCAGGATCCCGTAAGCGTTTTTAACTGCTTTCTCAACCTGTCCTGCCACCTTCAATGATTTGTGAACATATACCCCGAGGTCTCTCTGTTCCTGCACCCGCTTTAGAATTGTACCCTTTAGTTTATATTACTTCTCCTTGTTCTTCCTACCAAAATGTATCATTTCGCACTTTTCTGCGTTAAATTTCATCTGCCACATGTTCGCGCATTCCACCAGCCTGTCTATGTCTTCCTGAAGTCTATCACTATCCTCCTCACTGTTCACTATACTTCCAAGTATTGTGTCATCTGCAAGTTTTGAAATTGTGCCCTGTACACCCAAGTCTAAGACCCCGGTATTGGTGGCCTTACTGCCCACTGCCGTCGAGTTTTGCCTCCGGTCTCCGCTCTGTGCCAGTTTCCTCTTGGGAGGGGAGTATCGCACGTAACGGCCTGCTGGCGGCCAAGTAGTGGAAATGCCTTTCGGCAGGCCGAGCTACCAGATTGGTGCGGGCGGGAGTTGGCACCAGCAGGGGGAAAGACCTCCGCGTGGAGCCAGGTCTAATCCCAATTGTAAATATGAAGACCTGCAAAAAAAGTTTAGTGAACATATTTAAAATTCTTTTTTTACAGCGACTTACCTGGATGGGGTCCCCTGAAGGTGTTCTAGTGGGGTTTTATTTGTAATGATTTTTATTTTCAGGTCTTCCACTCTCCCTGGGTCCGACTCCATCCTCAGCGGCACTTGGGCTGCAAGCTCTTTTGCCGCCGAGATTGAGAGTTCTCGCCCAGATTGACGGCGTAAGCCGTTATTTTGCTGCCGGGCGGTACTGCCCTCACTTTTAGAGGAATTTTCCTGGCAAAGTACCGCCCGGTCTCTCAACGGCCATCGGCGGTCCTTTGGACATGCTTGGGCGGGCCTTGGCCTGTATCAATTTCCGGCCCAATATCATTAATATATATTAAATATGATAACTAGTCAGCCTTAATTTCCATCTCTCTGATGCAAACAATCCTTCTACGTGTCTCCTAGTGCACTGGCTCAGCAACACCAATGATGGTATCACTAAAGGTGGCTGTAGAATGAACCATCTTACTTCATTGGCCAAGGAGAACAGTGAATTCAAAGACTAAAGTAAAATGGGGGAAAAAACACTGCATAACACTTACTGAAGATTAAAAGTCTCAATGAAATTACCAAGTAAAGCTTTCAGCTAACAATGGAACACCTGCTGAATAAGAGTTTGAAATCACAGAATCACAAGAAACGGTGGGATGAAGATTCCTTTGGCCCATTTAATCTCTTGTTCCAGAATACCAACCCGTCAGCATCCAGCATTACAGCATCCAGCTGTTTCTTGCTTGAGTTTAGAGTCTTGACCTCAATCCCGTTCCAACAGTCTGTGACAGCACATCCTCACCAATGTAGAGACATCACTTTAACCCTCCCCCCC
Source organism: Pristiophorus japonicus (assembly GCF_044704955.1). Classification (NCBI taxonomy): domain Eukaryota; kingdom Metazoa; phylum Chordata; class Chondrichthyes; family Pristiophoridae; genus Pristiophorus; species Pristiophorus japonicus. Next base: position 267,180,780 of record NC_091982.1, on the reverse strand, counting down.
TTCACCACTTTTCTCTTTTAATATTTAATTATTTTCTGGACTTATTTTACTATATTTTTAGTTTTCTTTCTGCCTCTCCTGACTTCTTGCTGTGTCTCAGTTCCACAGGTACTGGCAGCTTTCCAAAATTCTCCTAAGTGTCCATTCATCATGTGTGAGGCTCGATAGTGAGAGCTGGAAGGCTGTTCAAATCAGCCCAAAAAATGACTTCACTCAATATCCATTTACATTCATGTTTCAGCTGCAATCACGAATAGTGATCATGAGTGATAAAACTCTGGCTGATTGTTGCTCTCCCTGGCACAGCCCAGAGGCACCGAGGCCAGTGTAGTGCAAACTCCCCCCTCCACCTCTGATCCTCCCGCCAATGGTTGCCACGGTTGGGATGAACTGACTGCATACCAGGGACCTTCTAATCTGTTTTAATACTGAAGGTGCCTTTACTATTAGGTCTTTTGGAGGAAGCTCTTATTATTAACCCAATGGTTCATCATCGGAGGCGGAGCGGGGAGATCAAGGAGGCCTACAAGAGGCCCAGCTGGTGCAGCTGCAGCAGGGAGAGAAGGCAAAAAAGTAGAAAGAAATCGAAAGGTGACGTCACAGCCAATGGGGTAAGTGATTGGCTGGTGATTGGTGGGTAGTTTTTCTTTTTCTTTTCTTTATCAATAAGTAACCTTTTAGCCTTGTTGGCAAATTAAGTTAATCTAAGGGTGAAGTCATGGTAGGAGAGCTCGGACACGTGTTATGCTCCTCCTGTACTATGTGGGAAGTCAGGGATGCTTCCAGTGTCCCTGATGACTACATGTGCAGGAAGTGTATCCGCCTCCAGCTCCTGACAAACTGCATTGCGGAACTGGAGCTGCGGGTGGATTCACTCTGGAGCATGCACGATGCTGAGAATGACGTGAGTAGCATGGTTAGCGATTGGTCACACCGCAGGTAAAGGGTACACAGCAAGATAATAAATGGGTGACCAGCAGGAAGAGCAGTGCAAGGAAGGTAGTGCAGGGATCCCCTGCGGTTATCCCCCTGCAAAACAGATACACCGCTTTGGGTATTGTTTGGGGGGATGACTAATCAGGGGAGGGCAGCAGCAGCCAAGTTCATGGCACCGTGGCTGGCTCTGCTGCACAGGAGGGCAGGAAAAAGAGTGGGAGAGCGATAGTGATAGGAGATTCAATTGTAAGGGGAATAGATAGGCGTTTCTGCGGCTGCAATTGAGACTCCAAGATGGTATGTTGCCTCCCTGGTGTAAGGGTCAAGGATGTCTCGGAGCGGGTGCAGGGTATTCTGAAAATGGAGGGTGAACAGCCAGTTGTCATGATGTATATAGATACCAACGATATAGGTAAAAAATGGAATGCGGTCCTACAAGACGAATTTAGGGAGCTAGGAGCTAAATTAAAAAGTAGGACCTCGAAAGTAGTAATTTCAGGATTGCTACCAGTGCCACGTGCTAGTTAGAGTAGGAATCGCAGGATAGCTCAGATGAATATGTGGCTTGAGGAGTGGTGCAGAAGGGAGGAATTCAAATTCCTGGGACATTGGAACCGGTTCTGGGGGAGGTGGGACCAGTACAAACCGGACGGTCTGCACCTGGGCTGGACCGGATCCAATGTCCTAGGGGGAGTGTTTACTAGTGCTGTTGGGGAGGAGTTAAACTAATATGGCAGGGGGATGGGAACCTATGCAGGGAGACAGAGGGAAGTAGAATGGGGGCAGAATCAAAAGATCGAAAGAAGAAAAGTAAAAGTGGAGGGCAGAGAAACCTAAGGCAAAAAGCAAAAAGGGCCACATTAAAGCAAAATTCTAAAGGGGCAAAGTCTGTTCGAAAGACAAGCCTAAAGGCTCTGTGCCTCAATGCGAGGAGTATTCGGAATAAGGTGGACGAATTAACTGCGTAGATAACAGTTAACGGCTATGATGCAATTGGCATCACGGATACATGGCTCCAGGGTGACCAAGGCTGGGAACTCAACATCCAGGGATATTCAACATTTAGGAAGGATAGACAGAAAGGAAAAGGAGGCGGGGTGGCATTGTTGGTTAAAGAGGAAATTAATGCAATAGTAAGAAAGGACATTAGCTTGGATGATGTGGAATCGGTATGGGTGGAGCTACGGAATACCAAGGGGCAGAAAATGCTAGTGGGAGTTGTGTACAGACCACCAAACAGTAGTAGTAAGGTTGGGAACAACATCATACAAGAAATTAAGGATGCATGCAATAAAGGTACAGCAGTTATCATGGGTGACTTTAATCTAGATCATGATTGGGCTAACCAAACTGGTAGCAATGTGGTTGAGGAGGATTTCCTGGAGTGTATTAGGGATGGTTTTACAGACCAATATGTCGAGGAACCAACTCGGGAGCTGGCCATCCTAGACTGGGTGATGTGTAATGAGAAAGGACTAATTAGCAATCTTGTTGTGCGAGGCCCCTTGGGGAAGAGTGACCCATAACATGGTAGTATTCTTTATTAAGATGGAGAGTGACACAGTTAATTTAGAAACTAGGGTCCTAAACTTAAGGAAAGGTAACTTCAATGGTTTGAGGCGTGAATTGGCTAGATTAGACTGGCAAATGATATTTAAAGGGTTAACGGTGGACAGGCAATGGCAAACATTTAAAGATCACATGGATGAACTTCAGCAATTGTACATCCCTGTCTGGAGTAAAAATAAAACAGAAAGGTGGCTCAACCGTGGCTAACAAAGGAAATGAAGGATAGTGTTAAATCCAAGGAAGAGGCAGACAAATTGGCCAGAAAAAGCAGCAAACCTGAGGACTGGGAGAAATTTAGAATTCAGCAGAGAGGGGCAAAGGGTTTAATTAAGAGGGGGAAAATAGAGTATGAGAAGAAGTTTGCTGGGAACATAAAAACTGACTGCGAAAGCTTCTATAGATACGTGAAGAGAAAAAGATTAGTGAAGACAAATGTAGGTCCCTTGCAGTCAGATTCAGGTGAATTTATAATGGGGAACAAAGAAATGGCAGACCAATTGAACAAATACTTTGGTTCTGCCTTCACGAAGGAAGACACAAATAACCTTCCGGAAATACTAGGGGACCGAGGGTCTAGTGAGAAGGAGGAACTGAATGATATCCTTATTAGGCGGGAAATTGTGTAAGGGAAATTGATGGGATTAAAGGCCGATAAATCCCTGGGGCCTGATAGTCTGCATCCAAGAGTACTTAAGGAAGGTGCCCTAGAAATAGTGGATGCATTGGTGATCATTTTCCAACAATCTATCGACTCTGGATCAGTTCCTATGGACTGGAGGGTAGCTAATGTACCACTACTTTTTAAAAAGGGAGAGAGAGAGAAAGCGGGTAATTATAGACCGGTTAGCCTGACATCAGAAGTGGGAAAAATGTTGGAATCAATTATTAAGGATAAAATAGCAGCGCACTTGGAAAGCAGAGACAGGATCGGTCCAAGTCAGCATGGATTTATGAAGGGGAAATCATGCTTGACAAATCTTCTGGAATTTTTGAGGATGTAACTAGAAGAGTGGACAAGGGAGAACCAATGGATGTGGTGTATTTAGACTTTCAAAAGGCTTTTGACAAGGTCACACACAAAATCATAGCACATGGTATTGGGGGTAATGTACTGATGTGGATAGATAACTGGTTGGCAGACAGGAAGCAGAGAGTCGGGATAAATGGTTCCTTTTCAGAATGGCAGGCAGTGACTAGTGGAGTGCCGCAGGGCTCAGTGCTGGGACCTCAGCTCTTTACAATATACATCAATGATTTGGATGAAGGAATTGAGTATAATATCTCCAAGTTTGCAGATGACACTAAACTGGGTGGCAGTGTGAGCTGTGAGGAGGACGCTAAGAGGCTGCAGGGTGACTTGGACACGTTTGGTGAGTGGGCAAATGCATGGCAGATGCAGTATAATGTGGATAAATGTGAGGTTATCCTCTTTGGGGGCAAAAACGCAAAGTCAGAATATTATCTGAATGGCGGCAGATTAGGAAAAGGGGAGGTGCAACGAGACCTGGCTGTCATGGTTCATCAGTCATTGAAAGTTGGCATACAGGTACAGCAGGCGGTGAAGAAGGCAAATGGTATGTTGGCATTCATAGCTAGGGGATTTGAGTATAGGAGCAGGGATGTCTTACTGCAGTTGTACGGGTCCTTGGTGAGGCCTCACCTGGAATATTGTGTTCAGTTTTGGTCTCCTAATCTGAAGAAGGACATTCTTGCTATTGAGAGAGTGCAGGGAAAGTTCACCAGACTGATTCTAGGGATGGCTGGACTGACATATGAGGAGAGACTGGATCAACTGGGCCTTTATACACTGGAGTTTAGAAGGATGAGAGGGGATCTCATAGAAACATACAAGATTCGAACGGGACGGGACAGGTTAGATGCGGGTAGAATGTTCCCGATGTTGGGGAAGTCCAGAACCAGGGGACACAGTCTTAGGATAAGGGGTAGGCCATTTAGGACTGAGATGAGGAGAAATTTCTTCACTCAGAGAGTTGTTAACCTGTAGAATTCCCTGCCGCAGAGAGTTGTTGATGCCAGTTCATTGGATATATTCAAGAGGGAGTTAGATATGGCCCTTATGGTTAATGGGATCAAGGGGTCTGGAGAAAAAGCAGGAAAGGGGTACTGAGGGAATGATCAGCCATGATCTTATTGAATGGTGGTACAGGCTCGAAGGGCCGAATGGCCTACTCCTGCACCTATTTTCTATGTTTTCTAAATAAACGGTTTTCTAAATAAACACATGTTATACACCAACTACTAAATTGTAAGAACCTTTGGCTTAGAGTTGTTGCCTCTGAGTTAGAACGTGCAGGGTTAAAACTGGTGCAATCACAATCACATTGCTGATTATTTACATACTGAGCAATTGTGGAAAGCCATTAATTCTCTCTGAGTAAGCAGCAAAATTACTCAGAGCATGTTATAACAAAAGCAATGTGTGTTAATGCATAATTAATTGTAATTCCCACATTACAGCATTACTTCAAAAGTACTTCATTGGCTGTAAAGCATTTTGAGATCTCTGGTGGTTGTGAAAGGTGCTATATAAATGCAAGTCTTTCTTTCATTAATTGTAAGAGAGAAGGTTAGGGATCAGTTCATTGGTGCAGCATTACTAACTCACCAGATATATAATAATGAATTTTATTATATATATATTAATCACCTGGACTTGGGTATACTGGGCATAATTTCAAAGTTTACAGATGATATGGCAAATGAAATTTAACAGAGAAGTGTGAAGCGATATATTTTCGTAGGAAGAATGAAGAGAGCCAATATTACCAAAATGGTACAATTTTAAAGGAGGTGCTGGAACAGAGAGACCTGGGGGTGTAAGTACACAGATCTTTGAAGGTCGCAGGATAAGTTGAGAAGGCTGTTAAAAAAGTATATGGGATCCTTAGCTTTCTGAATAGTGGCATAATGTACAACAGATGTTAGGCTAAACCTTTACAAAATACTGGTTAGGCCCCAGTTGGAGTATTGTGTCCAATTCTGGGCACCACACTTTACGAAGAATGTGAAGGTCTTGGAGCGGATGCAGAGGAGATTTACTAGAATGGGATCAGGGATGGGGGACATCAGTAATGTGGAGTGTTGGAGTTGTTCGCTTCAGAACAGCGAAGGTTAAGAGGAGATTTGATAGAGGTGTTCAAAATCATGAATGGTTTTATTAGAGTAAATGAGAAGAAACTGTTTCCAGTGGCAGAAGGGTCAGTTATCAGAGGACAGAGGTTTAAGGTAAAAGAGTCAGAAGTGACATGAGGAAACATTTCCTTACACAGCGAGTTGTTGTGAGCTGGAATGCACTGCTGGAAAGTGTGGTTGAAGCAGATTTAAAAGAGAATTGGATAAAAACTTGGAGGAAAAACATTTACAGCGCTGTAGCTCTATCAAAGAGCAAGCACAAGCACGATGGATCGGATGCTCTCCTTCTGTGCTGTATCATTCTGTAAATCATTATATCCTGATTCAGAAACAGAGACTTTGCTGAGAATCACTCAGGTCCCAGTTGCCTTGTTTCCCTTGCTACACCTTTATCAGCTCGCACTTTCAGCAACTTTGTGGGCAAAAATATTTTGAGCTGAAGGGTACAGGGCAAGCTCACAGTCCGTGATTTTCGGTCCATTCATTTTGATCATTTATCTTAGTACCTCGATCCAACTGTCAATGATAGAGAAACTTTAGAAGTTAACTCTTTATTCAAATTTAAACCAGATTCCATTGCCAAACATTTTGGATCCTTCAAATCTGAAGTCTAATTACATCTAAATGCTCATTTTTAGCTGTTATATAATTAACATGAAAGTGGTGCATCAGCTACTTACCCCATGCCACACCTGCTGACACTGCAGCGAAATAGCTTCTCTCCATTTGTTGAATAAGACGATTATACGAACTATACAATGCAATTCCCTGCACACACATCCATGCAAAGGAAGCCAGAAGGAAGAAATGTAAAAACCATGTTGATGCCGTACAGAAGGGATTTGTACTTGAGGTGGTCTTCGAATTTGGTGTATTACTCTTTTCAGGTGGAGCATTTGCCCAGCTACTGCTTATTGCACCAGATAAAAAGGTGATGTATACCCCGAGAAGTGCAACTGATAGATTTATTTGAAGTTTTCCATTCACAGAGGTACGATACTCCCTTGATTTAAAATGAAATGAATTAGTTTGTGCTCAAGAAATTGTCTTGTTAGGCATTTTTCTATTTTTATGATTTCAAAATGTTTGGCAAAAAGGTAGAAAAAGTTTAATGTCATCTTTCTCTGTCATACTGGATCCCTGCACCTTTTATGTTGTCCTGGAATTTCCTGGGAATCCGGGAGGGTGAATAGGGCGAAGCGCACATGTGCCTTGCAAGTGAGACAAAAGAGGACATATGAGATTTAGACCATGCTGCCAGTTCCTTTCAGATCAGAGAATCTGAAAGGGGTAGGCAATATGAAGGAGGTACCTTCCTTTACAAATGCCTGTTCTTTACAGGTGCTGGAAATCATGATTGCCCTCAAGGTCTTCTGGCTGCTGTTTTCAGACAGCATGGCAAAGGAACAGCAACCATTACCTGTAAGGATTTCTGCCTCTGCTTCCAGGCACAAAGGGCAGGGGAACATCTGGCTTAGGCTAATGACCTGAACCCGGAAATCCAGGTGTGTTCAGGTAATGTCAGTCAGAGCACATTTTGGGTGTGCTCCACCTGACTAATGTCCAGTCACGAGGGAAGGAAAGTTGGCCCCTTCATCTTCATTTGATTTCAGTTAGCTGGGAAGGCAGAAGGATCCATGAGGGTCCCCTTCCATGAAATAATAGAAGACATACCCACAAAAATTTAAATTAAGGTTATTTTTAACTCTTCGTCATGCCATTGTTATACATTACAAGCTGGCATACCCAAGAACAGCTGAGACTGCTCGTTACAGTGGTACATTTACTAAAGTGATATGTTACACTGAGGTCCAGCTCCACTTGTGTATTGTGGAACCAGTGTTATAATTCCTAATGGGGGCGATTTTCACGTCACTTAGAGCCCTATTCCCACTGACATCCAGCTCACTACCAATTTGGTAGGAGCCTTGAAATGGGCAGGTCAGGCTCCTACCAGAAACAGGCAGAACATCCAAAAGTCCATCCAAATCGGGGTTCTATAATGTTAATAGGATTGCAATTGAATTTTCAAGTACCAATGGGCTGAGTGTCCACCAAACATGCCCCACCCATTCAATGGTCTAACAAGTGGTCCATAAAGACTATTGCAAGCTGCACAGTAAACAGTAAGAAGATGGTTTTTAAATGATTATTGTGGGATCAGGAGGGGCAACAAAAATCCACCCACCCCCAATGAGCAAATCTTGATCACATCCACTTTATTTACCTAGCCTGGCTGGGCTCTGAGGAGGAGTCACCGGATTTCCCGCCATTCTCAATTGGCAAGTGGCACCAAAAATTGAGCAGTTTTCCGATGGAATTCACGAGGCCCAACTATGAAAATGGTTCATGCCTCTCCCCATCACCCATCCCACCCGATGAAGCGGTCACTTCAAAATTGACCACAATAATTCTAGTGAGCTGGTTATGCTGCTCATATATTGTTTATTACAAATTTCTCTATCGACGACAATCCATATTTCACGTGAATAATAAAAATTATTTAAAGTTCCTTACTTCATCCATATTGGTGCAATAATTGTTGCCAGTAATCCCAGAATGGATAATGCACATCCAATATATGAAATTGTGTCTAAATATTGTAAAGTATTAGCCTTAACAGTCTGGAAGGAAAATTAAATAAAATTAAATAAAATTAATTCTTATCCTCAAACTAGCAGTTCATTACTAACTATCATAACAGTCAAAGCAATCGATACGTGAGACCAAATTAAATTTTCTTTTATTCATTCCTGGGATGTGGGCGTCGCTGGCAAGGCCAGCATTTATTGCCCATCCCTAATTGCCCTTGAGAAGATGGTGGTTAGCTGCCTTCTTGAACCGCTGCAGTCCATCTTGTGAAGGTACTCCAAAGTGCTGTTAGGGAGGGAGTTCCAGGATTTTGATCCAGGAATGATGAAGGAACAGCAATATACTTCTAAGTCAGGATGGTGTGTGACTTGGAGGGGCACTTGCAGGTGATGGTGTTCCAATGCGTTTGCTACCCTTGTCCTTCTAGGTGGTAGATGTCACAGGTTTGAGAGGTGCTGTAGAAGCCTTGGAGAGTTGCTGCAGTGCATCTTCTAGCTGATACACACTGCAGCCACGGTGTGCCGGTGGTGGAGGGAGTGAACGTTTAAGATGGTGGATGGGGTTCCAATCAAGCGGGCTAATTTGTCCTGGATGGTGTCAAGCTTCTTGAGTGTTGTTGGAGCTGCACTCATCCAGGTAAGTGGAGAGTATGGCTTCACACTCCTGACTTTATAGATGGTGGAAAGGCTTTGGGAAGTAGGAGGTGAGACACTCGCCGCAGAATACCCAGACTCTGGCCTGCTCTTGTCGCCACAGTATTTATGTGGCTGGTCCAGTTAAGTTTCTGGCCAATGGTGATCCCCAGGATATTGATGGTGGGGGGATTCGGCGATGGTAATGAATGTCAATGGCCGGTGCTTAGATGCTCTCTTGTTGGAGTTGGTCATTGCCTGCCACTTGTGTGTCACAAAGGTTACTTGGCACTTATCAGCCCAAGCCTGAATGTTATCTAGGTCTTGCTGCATGTGGGCACTGACTGCTGCATTATCTGAGGAGTTGCAAATGGAACTGGGCACTGTGCAATCATCAGTGAACATCCCCACTTCTGACCTTATGATGGTGGGAAAGTCATTGATGAAGCAGCTGAAGATTGTTGGGCCTCGATCACTGCCCTGAGGAACACCTGCAGCGATGTTCTGGGGCTGAGATGATTGACCTCCAACAACCACAATCATTTTCCTTTGTGCCAGATATGACTCCAGCCAGTGGAGAGTTCTCCCCTGATTCCCATTAACTTCAACTAGGGCTTCTTGATGTCACACTCGGTTAAATGCTGCCTTAATGTTCAGGGCAGTCACTCTCAACTCACCACTAGAATTCAGCTCTTTTGTCCATGTTTAGACCTAGACTGTAATGAGGTCTGGAGCAAGTGTGCCTGGCAGAACCCAAACTGAGCAGCAGTAAGCAGGTTTTTTGTGAGTAGAGCGTTGGCGCAATGACGCCGGTCTGGACGTGGATTGGGTCTGTGGTGGATCCGTTGGTCAGGATCATGGCTTGAATGTCGTTGTGGAGCAGGCGGAGGATGGTGACAAACTTTTGGGGGCAGCCAAAATGGAGTCCCTTGAGGTTGACTGTGTCAAAGGCCTTTATGAGGTCAAAGAAGGCCATGTACAAGGGTTGGTGCTGTTCCCTGCATTTCTCTTGTAGTTGTCGCGTGGTGAAGATCATGTCCGTTGTACTCCTCAGTAGACGGAATCCAAATTGCGACTCTGGAAGGAGCTCTTCAGCCACAGGGAGAAAACGATTGAGGAGGATTCTAGCGAAGACTTTCCTAAAGCACTGGAGAATTACCACCAATGCTGTCTCCGCAAGATCCTGAAAATCCACTGGGAGGATCGACGCACCAACGTCAGTGTTCTCAATCAGGCCAACATCCCCAACATCAAAGCACTGACCACACTCAACCAGCTCTGCTGGGCGGGCCACAGCATCTGCATGCCTGACACGATACTTCCAAAGCAAGCGCTCTATTCAAAATTCCTACACGGCAAGCAAGCCCCAGGTGGGCAGAGGAAACATTTCAAGGACACCCACAAAGCCTCCTTGATATACAGCATCCTGACTGGCACCTGGGAATCCTTGGCCCAAGACCGCCCTCAGTGAAGGAACAGCATCCGTTAGGGCGCTGAACACCTCGAGTCTCGCCGCTGACAGCATGCAGAAAACAAGCATTGACAACAGAAGGAGTGAGCGGCAAACGAGACTGCCCACCCACCCTTTCTTTCAATGACTGTCTGTCCCACCTGTGACAAAGACTGTAATTCCCGTATTGGACTGTACAGTCACCTGAGAACTCATTTTTAGAGTGGAAGAAAGTCTTCCTCGATTTCGAGGGACTGCCTATGATTGTGAGTAAGTGCTGCTTGACAGCACTGTACACAACATCTTCCATCACTTAGCTGATGGTTGAGAGCAGACTGATTGGGTTGTAATTGGCTGGATTGGATTTGTCCTGCTTTTTGTGGACAGGACATACCTGGGCAGTTTTCCATATTGTTGGCTGGATGCCAGTGTTGTAGCTGTACTGGAACAGCTTGGCTAGAGACGAGGCTAGTTCTGGAGCATAAATCTTCAGCAAAATAGCAGAATTTAGTCGGGCCCCATAGCCTTTGCTGTATCCGGTGTGTTCAGCTGCTTCTTGATATCACATGGAGTGTATCGAATTGGCTAAAGTCTTGTTTTTGTGTTGGGGACCTCAGGAGGAGGCACCTCTGGCTGAAGATTGGCTTTTGCACTCATTATGGGGATGTTCATGGAGCCTCCTCCTCCTGTTAAATGTTTAATTGTCCACTGCCATTCATGACTGGGTGTGGCAGGACTACAGGGAGTTGATCTGATCCCACTGGTTGTGGGATCACCTAACTCTAGTCTATAGCTTGCTGCTTCCGTTGTTTAGCATGCATGTGTTGCAGCTTCCCATAATTGCACCTCATTTTTAGGTACACCTGCTGCAGCTCTTGGCGAGCTCTTCTGTATTTCTCATTGAACCAGGGTTGGTCCCCTGGCATAAAGGTAATGGTAGAGTGAGGGATATGCTGGGCCATGAGGTTACCGATTGTAGCGGAAGACAATTCTTCTGCTGCTGATGGCCCACAGCACCTCATGGATGCCCAGTTTTGAGCTGCTAGATCTGTTCTGAATCTATGCCATTTAGCACAGTGGTAGTGCCACACATGATGGAGGGTGTCCTCAGTGTGAAGATGGGACTTGATCTCCACAATGACTGTGTGGTGGTCACTCCTACCAATACGGTCATGGACAGATGCATCTGTGACAGGTAGATTGGTGAGGACGAGGTCAAATAGGTTTTCCCCCTAGTGGGTTCTCTCACCACCTGCCGCAGACCCAGTCTGGCAGTTATATCCTTCAGGACTCGCCAGCTCGGTCAGTTGTGGTGCTACCGAGCCATTTTTGGTCCCCCACCCTGAGTAAATTCTGTGCCCTTGCTACCCTCAGTGCTTCTTCCAAGTGGTGTTCAGCATGGAGGAGTCCTGATTCATTAGCTGAGGGAGGCCTGATCAGGATGGTAATCATCAGGCAGTTTCCTTGCCCATATTTGACCTGATGCCATGAGACTTTATGGGGTCTAGAGACAATGTTGAGGACTCACAGGGCACTCCCTCCCGACTGTATACCACTGTGCCGCTACCTCTGGTGATGGTGATGTCTGGGATATTGGCTGAAAGATAAGATTCTGTGAGTTTGATTATGGCAGGCTGTTGCTTTACTCGTCTGTGGGACAGCTCTCCCAATTTTGACAAGTCCCTTGATGTTAATGAGGAGAACCTTGAAAGGTCGACTGGGCTGGGTGTGCCGTTGGTATGTCCGAAGCCGGTGCCTAGTTCGATGCTGGGTGGTCTGTCCAGTTTTGTTCTTATTATTGTTTTTCACAGCGGTTTTTGCTAGAGCAGTTAGGAGTCAGCCACATTGCTGTGAACCAAATGGGCTTTTCAACAGTAGTTTCACGATCACCATTACTAATACTAGCTTTCTATTCCAGATTTATTTAATTAACTGAATTTAAATTCCCCAGCTGGCGTGGTGGGATTTAAATCCAAGTACTCTGGACCATTAATCTAGGCCTCTGTATTACAAGACCAGTAACATAACCATGGTGCTACTGGACAATTGAGAATTGCTAGATTGAACAACTGTTTTATACTAATTTCCAACTCCTTCAGAACTGTATGGAGAAATACCCTAACTTGTGATTATTAAGATCTGAAAGACCTTTATATGAGAAAAAAATTATTAATTTATTGACCAAATAGGAATGTTGCTACATCTAATAAAGAGCAGTTTAACGTGGTAAACAATTAACTGTCAACTAAACTGTTGGTGTATAGAGCAGTCGTTCACTCATCTCTCCTTTATGGATGTGAGACCTGGACACCCTACAGGCATCACATCAAAAAGTTGGAAGCTTTCCATATGCGCAGTCTCGGATCTATACACCACATACGCTGGCAAGACCGGGTGTCAAACTTTGAGGTTCTGGAGAGAGTACAATCAACTAGCATCGAGGTGATGATCAGGCGAGCCCAGTTCCGGTGGGCTGGACATGTCATCCGCATGGATGAGTCAAGGATCCCTCGTCAGCTTCTACACGGCGAGCTCTGTGAAGGCCGAAGACACCAGGGGCGCCCCCGCAAGCGCTACAAAGATTGTATCGAGGCTAACCTCCAGTACTGTGGCATCCGACCAAAGGACTTCAAGAATACAGCAGCTAATAAAATCCAGTGGCGAACCGTCACGAGGATTGCCTGCCAGACCTTCGAAGAAAGCCGATGTCAATGCCTGCGGGACACTAGAGATAGACGACATCAGGTGGCAGTACTGTCAGCATCAGGCACATCGAACTTCCCTTGTCTGGTGTGCAAGAGACTATCTGCAACCAGAATTGGCCTATACAGCCACTTGAAGACTCATGCCATTGATGATTAGCACATCAACATCTTTGTTGGATATGACGGACTACCAAGAATTAAGATACCTCATCATCATCATCATCATCATCATCATTATCATAGGCAATCCCTTGGAATCGAGGCAGACTTGCTTCCACTCTAAAAGTGAGTTCTAAGGCGACTGAACAGTCCAATACGGGAATTATAGTCTCTGTCACAGGTGGGACAGACAATCGTTGAATGAAAGGGTGGGTGGGGAGTCTGGTTTGCCACACGCTCCCTCCGCTGCCTGCACTTGCTTTCTACATGCTTTTGGCGACGAGAATCGAGCTGCTCAGCACCCTCCTGGATGCTCTTCCTCCACTTAGGGTGGGCTTTGGCCAGGGACTCGCAGGTGTCGGTGGGGATGTTGCATTTTAGCAAGGAGGTTTTGAGGGTGTCCTTGAAATGTTTCCTCTACCCATCTGGGGCTCGCTTGTGTTTAAGAGTTCCGAGTAGCGTGCTTGCTTTGGGAGTCTTGTGTCAGGCATGCGAACAATGTGGGCTGCCCAACAGAGCTGGTCGAGTGTGGTCAGTGCTTCGATGCTGGGGATGTTGACCTGATCGAGGACACAATCAGCACATAGCCACAATAATGGTTCAGTACCTTAACAAACAGGAAATGGGATACTTGTTACCTAGAAGACCCCAGGCAGGCACCTGAACTAACTGTAATGATCTCATAATCCAGAACTATGCTATAAAATGGCAGACATAGCTTGTTGACCACTAGAAGAAGTTATGCTGAGAGTGAAATATTTGGCACACAGTTCCATGCTCTGATTTTACTCAATGGGGTAGATTTTCATTTTCAGCAGTGACGGTAAACGGTTGTTGTGGATCAGCCATCTGTTATGCCCACATTTCCTTTCCGTGGACTTCAAAGCTTGCAGTTGGTTATTGTAATAGCTGCATATCTGAGAAAGATACATTCTGCTGACTGACACTTTAATCATTCAAATTCTTATTTTAAACAGTGCCATTGTGCTGCTGATTAAAATTGAAAAATATAATGTGGGAAAATGAGAGGATATCCACTTTGTCAGAAAAAATAGAAAAGCAAATTATAATTTAAATGGCAAAGTGCTGCAGTACAGAGGGACCTGAGGGTCCTTGTGCATGAAACACAAAAAGTTAGTATGCAGGTACAGCAAGTAATCAGGAAGGCAAGTGGAATGTTGGCCTTTATTGCAAGGGGGATAGAGTATAAAAGCAGAGAAGTCCTGCTACAACTGTACAGGGTATTGGCGAGGCCACACCTGGAGTACTGCGTACAGTTTTGGTTTCCATATTTAAGGAAGGATATACTTGCATTGGAGGCTGTTCAGAGAAGGTTCACTCGGTTGATTCCTGAGATGGGGGCGTTGACTTATGAAGATAAGTTGAGTTGATTGGGCCTATTGGAGTTCAGAAGAATGAATGATGATCTTATCGAAACATATAAGATAATGAGGGGGCTCGACAAGGTGGATGCAGAGAGGATATTTCCACTCATAAGGGAAACTAAAACTAGGGGCATAGGGCCCAATTTTGGCCATGACTTGCATCAATTTTTTTGGAGTAAGTTGTTTTTTCTGGCCTAAGTTAAAAAATGCCATTTTTCCCAAAAAATTTGCTCCAGAGTAAGTCAGTTAAGTACGATTATTTTTAGTTCAGTTATTTTTTCAAAAGGGGGCATTCCCAGATACTTACGCCAGTTTTGGCAATTTATGCCACTTTGGCTAGCTAAAATTTACTCCAAATCGACTTAGGTCAGCGTATGCGGTCAGCTCTGAAAATCATTACGGGCAGTTAAGAAATCGGCGCAGGTTAGTACATTTAAAGCACCAAGACTTACAAAGCACTAAACAAAGCACAAAAATAAACATTCAATAACAAATAAAAAATAGAAGGAAGCTGAGGACCTGCACCAAGTCTGTAAAGCACTAAACAAACCACAAAAAGTAATAAGCAATCAATCAATAACAAATAAAAAATAAAAGTCCTACCTTTATGACAGAATCAAGTTTTTTTTTAAAGTCCCCCCCCCACCCCCCATCAAAACACTCTTTCTCCCCCCCAAAACTCTCCTCCTCCCCCCGCAATCAAAACGCTCAAGCGCAACCATCAATAAATAAAAAATAAAACTGGATTCCGACCTCAGCCCAGGAAGTCAGCGGGCTGGCCGGCTGGTGCGGGAGGCCACTCGGCCAGGGATAGGGTGCGGCGAAGATTGGGGCATCCCTTCGGCCGGGGATAGGGGCTGTGAACATCGGGTCCTGCTCACAGCCCACAGGACACGCTGGGAGTGCGGAGCATGCGCGCAGACTTCACTGCGCATGCGCGCAGTTGCCGGCAGTACTTTCTGCGCTGGCCTGTTGCTCCGCCCGCCACTTCACTAGCTAACGCCATGCTGGGACACTGGAGACTCGGCAGAGCGGGCAGGATGGTGCCACTTTTTCTGGCGCCGTTTCCAGCGCGCAAAGTCGCCGCATTTATGGTAAGTGTGCCAAAAAAAGGGATTGGGGAAAATTGTGCCCATAGTCTCAGAATAAGGGGGCGCCCATTTAAAACTGAAATGAGGAGGAATTTCTTCTCTCAGGGGATTGTAAATCTGTGGAATTAAATGGTGGAGCAGGCTCGAGGGGCTAAATGGTACACTCCTGCTCCTATTTCTTATGTTCTTATGTTCTTAAGTGATGGTGAGGGGAAACATTAATTGGAACTGCAATGAAAGCATCCCTCACAATCGCCTGTGATTTTACTAATTTCCCCCGTAACTGTCTTGCAATTTGTGGAGCACCAAATGACTAGCCCTAATCATCAAAGTGCCAGTGAGCAGCACCCCCCACACCCACCCCCACCCCTGTTAGGTCGTGTTAAAAGTCCACAGCGGATGTGCTACCTTCCACTAGCAGTACTGCTGCCACAGCGAGAGGACCAAAGGCACTTCCATACTAGAGTGAACTTGAATTATTTTCATGGAATAGCAAGCACACAAAGTACTTACGCATAATATAGCTACAATTGAAATGATGGCAATCACTGTCTGTGGCACTGACCCTCTGATGCATGTATTATTGGCTTCACATAAGGAGCACACATAGCTCAGATAATGAAAATATATGCAGTTGGGACCTAAGAACAAAGGAAACGTATCCCATGCTCAGTTCTTGACATGATGCAAAATGACCATATGTGTCTATGTGTAATCTTTCAGGTAAGTGGATGAGCATGTGTTACTTGCGATCTGCATGGCCCCACCTTAGCACAGTACTATTATTACTACTCGGTTCTTATTAGTTACAAAATAAAGTTGAAGATAATGACTTCTCACCATGAGAACTGCAAAGCTAGTCAGATGTTGACAGGAGCATGAAAAATATGTTTCATTTTTAGATTCGTTCACGGGATCACATCCATCTGTCAGCCATTGTGAAACGGAATAATTCCAGTAGGCACATTTATAACTTTCTAAGAAAAATCCATCATTTAGGGCCTGCAATTAAAGAAAAACTGGTATTCAGATCTAGAGACAGCTTTTCTGCAGTCTTCCTGGAATACAAACTCTCTTTATTTTATTTATATTGTTAATTTCATCCAGGGAATTAATGTCAATATTGAGAAAGGAATTCTTTTACACTCCAAGGGTCAACGTGAAGCATTATCAAGTTTGGATGAGCAAACAGGATGCAGATTTAGAGTCAAATCCTATCTGCATTGCCTCAACAATGAGAGAGTTTCTCTGTGAGCTAGGTAGAGCAAAACACCAAATGTGTTTACAGGGACTGTGGGTTTACAATTTCACCACAACCAGCTCACAGAGAAAAACTTTGCCAAATGTACCTGAAACACAAATGAAAACAGAAACTGCTGGAAATACTTGATAGGTCAAGCAACATCTGTGGAGAGAGAAACACAGTTAAAGTTTCAGGTCGATGATGATCACTGACCTGAAACATTAACTCTGTTTCTCGCTCCACAGATGCTGCCTGACATGCTGACCATTTCCAGCATTTTCTGTTTTTATTTTGATTTCCATCTTGCGCAGTATTTTGTTTTTGTACCTGAAATCCAACATTACAAGGATACTGCCTATGGTGCCATTGTGAATTTTGGTACAACTAGGAGCAGCAGAGAAACAAAGGAATTTTAAAAGAAAAATTGCTACTTCATTTTCATAAACCCAAGTTGAGGGAAAAGTCATCATCATAGGCAGTTCCTCGGAGTCGAGGAAGACTTGCTTCCACTCCTGAAGTGAGTTCTTAGGTGACTGAACTGTCCAATACGAGAACCACAGTCCCTGTCACAGGTGAGAAAGCAGGAATGGGGTACTGAAGTTGCATGTTCAGCCATGAACTCATTGAATGGCGGTGCAGGCTCGAAGGGCCGAATGGCCTACTCCTGCACCTATTTTCTATGTCTATGTTTCTATGTTAGTCGTTGAGGGAAGGGGTGGGTAGAACTGGTTTGCCGCACGCTCTTTCCGCTGCCTGTGTTTGGTTTCTGCATGCTCTCGGCATTGAGACTCGAGGTGCTCAGCGCCCTCCCGGATGCACTGCCTCCACTTAGGGCGATCTTGGGCCAGGGACTCCCAGGTGTCTGGGGATGCCGCACTTTATCAGGGAGGCTTTGAGGGTGTCCTTGTAACATTTCCTCTGCCCACCTTTGGCTCATTTGCCGTGAAGGAGCTCCGAGTAGAGCGCTTGCTTTGGGAGTCTCGTGTCTGGCATGTGGACAATGTGGCCCTGCCCAGCGGAGCTGATCAAGTGTGGTCAGTGCTTCAATGCTGGGGATGTTGGCCTGGACAAGGACGCTGATGTTTGTGCGTCTGAACCACAGAAAGTAGTTGAGGCCAATTCACTAAATATATTCAAAAGGGAGTTAGATGAAGTCCTTACTACTCGGGGGATCAAGGGTTATGGCGAGAAAGCAGGAAGGGGTACTGAAGTTTCATGTTCAGCCATGAACTCATTGAATGGTGGTGCAGGCTAGAAGGGCTGAATGGCTTGCTCCTGCACCTATTTTCTATGTTTCTATGTTTCTATGTTTCTATGTACTCCCAGGAGATTTGTAGGATCTTGCGAAGACATTGTTGGTAATATTTCTCCAGCGACTTGAGGTGTCTACTGTACATGGTCCATGTCTCTGAGCCATACAGGAAGGCGGGTATTACTACAGCCCTGTAGACCATGAGCTTGGTGGCAGTTTTGAGGGCCTGGTCTTTAAACACTCTTTTCCTCAAGCGGCCGAAGGCTGCACTGGCGCGCTGGAGGCGGTGTTGGATCTCGTCGTCGATGCCTGCTCTTGTTGATAGGAGGCTCCCGAGATATGGGAAGTGGTCCACGTTGTCCAGGGCTGGGCCGTGGATCTTGATGACTGGGGGTCAGTGCTGTGCAGCGAGGACAGGCTGGTGGAGGACCTTTGTCTTACTGATGTTTAGCGTAAGGCCCTTGCTTTTGTACGCCTCAGTAAATACGTCGACTATGTCCTGGAGTTCAGCCTCTGTATGTGCACAGACACAGGCATCATCCGCATACTGTAGCTCGACGACAGAGGTTGGGGTGGTCTTGGACCTGATCTGGAGACGGCGCAGGTTGAACAGGTTCCCACTGCTTCTGTAGTTTAGTTCCACTCCAGCGGCGAGCTTGTTGACTATGAGGTGGAGCATGGCAGCGAGGAAGATTGAGAAGATGGTTGGGGCGATGACGCAGCCCTGTTTGACCCCTGTCCGGATGGGAATTGGGTCTGTGATGGATCCGTTGGTAAGAATCACGGCCTGCATGTCGTTGTGGAGCAGGCGGATGATGGTGACGAACTTTTGGGGACATCCGAAACGGAGGAGGACGCTCCATAGACCCTCGCGGTTGACAGTGTCAAAGGCCTTTGTAAGGTCGAAGAAGGCCATATATAAGGGCTGGCTCTGTTCCCTGCATTTTTCCTGCAGCTGTCGCGCTGCAAAAATCATGTCTGTTGTGCCCCAGAGGGGACGAAATCCGCACTGTGACTCCGGGAGGAACTCCTCGGCCACAGGGAGAAGACGGTTGAGGAGGACTCTAGAGATGGCTTTCCCAGTGGCTGATAGCAGGGAGATTCCTCTGTAGTTGCCGCAGTTGGACTTGTCCCCTTTTTTAAAGATGGTCACGATCACTGCATCTCTCAGATCTCCCGGCATCCTTTCCTCCCTCCAGATGAGAGCGATGAGGTCATGTATTCACACCAGCAGTGCCTCTCCGCCATACCTCAGTGCCTCAGCAGGTATTCTGTCCGCACCCATAGCGTTGTTGTTTTTAAGCTGTTTTATGACTTTTTCTACCTCGTGCAGTGTTGGGGTTTCACTGAGGTGGTGGCGGGTAGCATGCTGCGGGATGCAGTCGAGAACACTCGAGTCAAAGGCAGAGTCTCAATTGAGGAGATCTTCGAAGTGCTCCTTCCAGCGGGTCCTGACTGCCTCGGTGTCCTTGATGAGTGTTTCACTGTTCTTGGCCAGCAGAAGGAAAAGTTTGCTATGCATCAAAAGCCTCCTTTCAAATGAAATCCTATAATGCATGTTTATCTACACAGCATCAGTGACTGTACTTAAAAGTACTTTGTTGCATGTGAAGTGTTATCCTGAGAGACGTGATAAGGTATTAAGTAAATTCATTGGAACAGGAATTCAGACCCTTATGCCTGCTCCGCCATTTAACGAGATCATGGCTGATCTGTACCTTAGCCCCATTTACCCACCTTAGCTCCATATCCCTACATATATTTACCTCACAACAATCTACCAACCTCAATCCTGATAGCTCCAAATGTCCCAGCAACCACAGACTTTTGTGGGAAAGAATTCCAGGCTGGTTCCAGTAGAGTGGACAAGGGAGAACCAGTTGACGTGGTATATTTGGACTTTCAGAAGGCTTTCGATAAGGTCCCACACAAGAGATTAATGTGCAAAGTTAAAGCACATGGGATTGGGGGTAGTGTGCTGACATGGATTGAGAACTGGTTGTCAGACAGGAAGCAAAGAGTAGGAGTAAATGGGTACTTTTCAGAATGGCAGGCAGTGACTAGTGGGGTACCGCAAGGTTCTGTGCTGGGGCCCCAGCTGTTTACACTGTATATTAATGATTTAGACGAGGGGATTAAATGTAGTATCTCCAAATTTGCGGATGACACTAAGTTGGGTGGCAGTGTGAGCTGCGAGGAGGATGCTATGAGGCTGCAGAGTGACTTGGATAGGTTAGGTGAGTGGGCAAATGCATGGCAGATGAAGTATAATGTGGATAAATGTGAGGTTATCCACTTTGGTGGTAAAAACAGAGAGACAGACTATTATCTGAATGGTGACAGATTAGGAAAAGGGGAGGTGCAACGAGACCTGGGTGTCATGGTACATCAGTCATTGAAGGTTGGCATGCAGGTACAGCAGGCGGTTAAGAAAGCAAATGGCATTTTGGCCTTCATAGCGAGGGGATTTGAGTACAGGGGCAGGGAGGTGTTGCTACAGTTGTACAGGGCCTTGGTGAGGCCACACCTGGAGTATTGTGTACAGTTTTGGTCTCCTAACCTGAGGAAGGACATTCTTGCTATTGAGGGAGTGCAGCGAAGGTTCACCAGACTGATTCCCGGGATGGCGGGACTGACATATCAAGAAAGACTGGATCAACTGGGCTTGTATTCACTGGAGTTCAGAAGAATGAGAGGGGACCTCATAGAAACGTTTAAAATTCTGACGGGGTTAGACAGGTTAGATGCAGGAAGAATGTTCCCAATGTTGGGGAAGTCCAGAACCAGGGGACACAGTCTAAGGATAAGGGGTAAGCCATTTAGGACCGAGATGAGGAGGAATTTCTTCACCCAGAGAGTGGTGAACCTGTGGAATTCTCTACCACAGAACGTTGTTGAGGCCAATTCACTAAATATATTCAAAAAGGAGTTAGATGAAGTCCTTACTACTAGGGGAATCAAGGGGTATGATGAGAAAGCAGGAATGGGGTACTGAAGTTGCATGTTCAGCCATGAACTCATTGAATGGCGGTGCAGGCTAGAAGGGCCGAATGGCCTACTCCTGCACCTATTTTCTATGTTTCTATGTTTCTATGCTTATACTACCCAAAGTGCTTCCTGATTTCCCTCCTAAATGGCTCAGCTCTAACTGTAGGATTCCAACCCCTTGTTCTTGATTCCCCCACCAGAGGAAATAGTTTCTCTGTACCTACCCTATCGAATCCTTTTAACATTTTAAACACCTTGATCAGATCACTCCTCAATCTTCTTACTCAAGGAAATACAAGCCTAGATTTCTAAAATGAAGGCTACATAAAGCTAATAGTCACTGAGAAGAAAAAGAAATTTAATGCAAAGTATTAGTTTATAAATTAAATAACATAACACCCTGGAGATATCTCTGTAAAATACTGTTTTACTTTAGCCAATTTATTAATGTCATTAAAAAAAGGATACACAAGCCAACATTTCCCACGTTCCTTGCTGAACTGGGACTGACAGCAAAAAGTGGGTTCGAGGCACATTCTGCCACAATCTCCAACCACGTTTACTGATTTCCTGCAGGAAGAAATGGCTAGAATACCATATATTCAACCACATATGGGTAGCTGTATTGTTAGACAATAAATGCCAGGGTCAAGCAGTTGATTAAAATTCTAATCAAGTTATTTTGATAAAGTATAAGAAAGAGTTTGCATTTCTCATCATTATCATGGGCAGTCCCTCGGAATCGAGGAAGACTTGTTTCCACTCCTGAAGTGAGTTCTTTGGTGGCTGAACAGTCCAATACAAGAGCCACAGACTATGTCACAGTTGGGACAGATAGTCATTAAGGGAAGGGGTGGGTGGGACTGGTTTGCCGCACGCTCTTTCCGCTGTCTGCGCTTAATTTCTGCATGCTCTCGGCGATGAGACTCAAGTTGCTCAGCATCCTCTCGGATGCACTTATTCCACTTAGGGCAGTCTTGGGCCAGGGACTCCCAGGTGTCTGGAGGTGTCCTTGTAGTGTTTCTGCTGCCCACCTTTGGCTCATTTTCCGTGAAGGAGATCCAAGTAGGGCACTTGCTTTGGGAATCTCGTGTCTGGCATGCGAACTATGTGCCCTGCCCAGCGGAGCTGATCAAGTGTGGTCAGTGCTTCAATGCTGGAGATGTTAGCCTGGACAAGGATGCTGATGTTGGTGTGTCTGTCCTCCCAGGGTATTTGTCGGATCTTGCGGAGGCATCGTTGGTGATATTTCTCCAGCAACTTGAGATGTCTGCTGTACATGGTCCCTGTCTCTGAGCCATACAGGAGGGCGGGAATTACTACAGCCCTGTAGACCATGAGCTTGATGGCAGTTTTAAGGGCATGGTTTTCAAACACTCTTTTCCTCAGGCGGCCGAAGGCTGCACTGGCGCACTGGAGGCGGTGTTGGATTTCGTCGTCGATGCCTGCTCTTGTTGATAGGAGGCTCCCAAGATATGGGAAGTGGTCCACGTTGTCCAGGGCCACGCCATGGATCTTGATGACTGGGGGGCAGTGCTGTGCAGTGAGGACAGGATGGTGGAAGACCTTTGTCTTGTGGATTTTTAGAGTAAGACCCATGCTTTCGTACGCCTCAGTAAATACCTTGACTATGTCCTGGAGTTCAGCCTCTGTATGGGCGCAGACGCAGGCGTCGTCCGCGTACTGTAGCTCGACGACAGAGGTTGGGGTGGTCTTGGACCTGGCCTGGAGATGGCGCAGGTTGAACAGGTTCCCACTGGTTCTATAGTTTCGTTCCACTCCAGCGGGGAGCTTGTTGACTGTGAGGTGGAGCATAGTCGCGAGAAAGATTGAGAAGAGGGTTGGGGCGATGACGCAGCCCTGTTTGACCCTCTAGCTCATTTCACACCTGTCCCAAAGTGATAAACAACAAATGAATTACTTTTGACCTGCAGTCACAGTTATATTTCAGACAAAACACAACAGCCAATCTGCGCATTGGAAGGTCATACAATGAGTAATGAGATGAATGACCATTTAACCTATTTTGATGGTTGAGGGATGAATATTGGTTAGAACACCAGAATCTTTTGCATCCACCTGAACAGGTAGATGGGGCCTCGGTTTAAAGTCTCAACTGAAAGATTGCAACCCTGGAACTACAGCACACCCTCAATACTGAGATTAAAATCTAGATTATGTGCTTCAATCCTGGAGTGGGATTTGAACTCAGGTGAGAGTGTTACCACTGACCTAAATTGACATTTGACACAAAAGTATTTTGGCAATTCTTGTGACAAAACACAGCGTTGGAATGATTTCCTAACAGCAAAAACTGATGAATATCTGTGAAAATGTTGTTTCACAGCACAATTGTCATATATTTTGTGAATATTCAGTTAGAAACATGAGTATCATCAGCACTCGAAACTGGGAAAGCCAAATCCAGTGGCAAATCCAGTGGCAAATCTAGTGGATATGCATACACACACAAAAGGAGTCACAAATTTTCAACAACCAGTGACAATAAGGGAACACTCCACTATCACTGTCTGAGTCAGAAGGTTGTGGATTCAAGTCCCACTCCAGAGACTGGAGTACAAAAATCTAGGCTGATACTCCAGTGCAATACTGAGGGAGTGCTGTTCTGTTAGAGGTTCCGTGTTTCAGATGAGACATTAAACAGCTGCATGCTCTCTCAAGTGGATGTAAAAGATCCCATGGCATGATTTCAAAGAAGAGCAGGAGAGTTATCCCTGGTGTCCTGACCAATATGTATCCCTCAATCAACATCACGAAAAGATTATCTGGCCAATATCACATTGCTGTTTGTGGGAGCTAACTGTTTGCAAATGAGTGCTGTGTTCCCCTACATTGCAACAGTAACTGCACTTCAAAACTACTTCATTGCTGTAAAATGCTTTGGAACATCCTGAGGTCATGAAAGGCGCTAAATAAATGCAAATCTTTGAATAAAATATAACATTTGACGACCAGTGAAGAATTCTGTTTAATGTCAACGAGGGCGAAATTGGGTGCCTTCGCAAATGGCGCAGCATTGACATCGACTCTCGCCATATCTAGCGGGAGCTTTGCGTCGTCGCTTCGGCGTTGTGCCCCGATCTCCTTCACCTGGAGATCATGATATCATCGGTGTGCACGTCGCCCCAGTAGCACCCCAGACCTGAAATTGGGCAAAAACACCAGCAGCTGCGGGAGGTGTGCATCAGGCGGCAGTCGCTTCAAGGGCGATGCTTAAAGGCGAGGTGGCAGAGGGAAGCTTTTAAAACAAACATTTTTCTTCCAGTTTCCTTCCCGAGTTCCTGCCTTGGTGGTCCAGGTAGGTACTCTTTATTTTGCAGAGCCTGCAGTGATGACCCGAACACGGCAGCACTGTATGCCTCACCTGCTGCCGATTGGGCTGCAAGAAGGAAGTGGAGTGCTTAACTTAGCGTTCAATTTCCTTCTTGGAACACAAAGGCAAATTTTTAAAGTTTGAAATCGTTAGCGCTTGACACTAGCTTTTCAAACTTTTAAAAATTAGGACCACAAACGGGGTGAGAGTGAATTTCTCCCCCAACTCGTTTACTCCACTTCTGTGCAAAAAGCTCACTTCTAAGCCAGATGAAAAGCACTCTAATTTGCACTGTTATTTGTGCCACTACTTTTTTTTTGCATTCCCTGCCATGGTAGTTTATAATTATCTTACCTTTTTTCTTAATCTTATTGTTACTGGTTTTTTAAGTTTACCAGTGTGTCCAGAGACAGTACCAGATATTACTTGAGTCTTCAACACAGTACTGGCTTTCTTTTTAAGAGTTGGAAAGAATGAGGCATCCTTATAGAGCACAAATCCAAAGTAAGCATCATCCTCTAAATGTAGGATAAGAAACAAAACAGAAAGCTATAATTGAATCAAGAAATAATAATGAGCAACCGGGATTAAACAGACTATTTTTCAAATTAATCATCAAAGGTCTCCTTTCAACACTTGATATTGCTTAACGTGTGCAATTTGAATAATGTCAATTCAAAATATGCCAAAATAAGTCACTTTGCAGACTTTTATGGGTAACATACATTATTGAGTTTTCAAGAACTTTCTGGATTTCACTCCCTGTTTATATTTCCATTGAAGTCAAACTGTAAATTTGATGGGAATCTGATGGAACCTTTGCAAAGGTATGCCAGGTCCCAACCTAAAACCACAGTTTCTAAGATGGCCTTTTGTGGACTGTAATGTATGCACATGTGATTATGCTCACAAGTTTGTAGAGCTGTTGCGCTCCTGATCTTTGGGCACCTGGTGCGGAGGGGAGCGGGCAGATTGGAGGGCCTCCTCGTAGGACTGCTCCTGGACCTGGTCATGGTGGCCATTAACTGGTCCAGGCAGCGGGCAGTCGAGGGGGTTGTTCGGCTCAACTGCCTGTCTCTCTTCCGTGGCTACGTTTGTGTCAGGGCGTCCCTGGAGATGGAACAATTGGTGTCCACCGGTACGCTCGTGCTGGGCACCAGAGGGATTGGAGTGCATCATCACCCCCGGGAACAGAATTTTAATTTGATTGGCAAAGTTCCCAGTTAATTTCAAAATTTGTGGGTTCTAGTGCCCTTACCAAAAGGGGACACTTGATTTAAAGTTATGTTTTAAAATAGTTGTAGAACTGTTGCATTGTGAGTAGCTTAGCCAGTCAGATGATGTTCACAAGACCCAATAAAACCCCAGTCAGTTGGTTCTAGGTCATCCACGATGAGGTATGCAGTTGTGAGCCGAGTTGATGAATTGGTAATGTGTAGTGTGCTTGTTAAATCTTTATGAATAAACCAACTAATTCTTAATAGCAAAGTGTTGCTATAAATTCTTAAGCAAAAAACCCATGAAGCAAATACATTACAAATGAGGATGGGATTTTCTTCATGAAGAAATTTTGGTTCAATTTCCTTTTGAAGACAAATGCAAGTGGGGATTACGAGGGTAAACTTGTGCAAAACATAAAAACAGATAGTAAAAGCTTTTACCGATATATAAAATGGAAAAGAGTGATTAAAGTAATGTTGGTCCCTTAGAAGATGAGAAGGGGGATTTAATAATGGGAAATGTGGAAATGGCTGAGACCTTAAATAATTATTTTGCTTCGGTCTTCACAGTGGAAGACACAAAAACCATGCCAAAAAGTGCTGGTCACAGGAATGTGAGAAGGGAGGACCTTGAGACAATCACTATCACTAGGGGGATAGTGCTGGACAGGCTAATGGGACTCAAGGTAGACAAGTCCCCTGGTCCTGATGAAATGCATCCCAGGGTATTAAAAGAGATGGCGGAAGTTATAGCAGATGCATTCGTTATAATCTACCAAAATTCTCTGGACTCTGGGGAAGTACCAGCGGATTGGAAAGCAGCTAATGAACACCTCTGTTTAAAAAAGGGGGCAGACAAAAGGCAGGTAACTATAGGCCGGTTAGTTTAACATCTGTAGTGGGGAAAATGCTTGAAACTATCATTAAGGAAGAAATAGCGGGACATATAGATAGCAATAGTGCAATCAAGCAGACGCAACATGGATTCATGAAGGGGAAATCATGTTTAACTAATTTACTGGAATTCTTTGAGGATATAACGAGCATGGTGGATAGAGGTGTACCGATGGATGTGGTATATTTAGATTTCCAAAAGGCATTCAATAAGGTACCACACAAAAGGTTACTGCAGAAGATAAAGGTACGCGGAGTGAGAGGAAATGTATTAGCATGGATAGAGAATTGGCTGGCTAACAGAAAGCAGAGAGTCAGGATAAATGGGTCCTTTTCAGGTTGGAAATCAGTGGTTCGTGGTGTGCCACAGGGATCGGTGCTGGGACCACAACTGTTTACAATATACATAGATGACCTGGAAGAGGGGACAGAGTGTAGTGTAACAAAATTTGCAGATGACACAAAGATTAGTGGGAAAGCGGGTTGTGTAGAGGACACAGAGAGGCTGCAAAGAGATTTGGATAGGTTAAGCGAATGGGCTAAGGTTTGGCAGATGGAATACAATGTCGGAAAGTGTGAGGTCATCCACCTTGGGAAAAAAAATTTAAAAAGGGAATACTATTTGAATGGGGAGAAATTACAACATGCTGCGGTGCAGAGGGACCTGGGGGTCCTTGTGCATGAATCCCAAAAAGTTAGTTTGCAGGTGCAGCAGGTAATCGGGAAGTCGAATGGAATGTTGGCCTTCATTGCGAGAGGGATGGAGTACAAAAGCAGGGAGGTCCTGCTGCAACTGTACAGGGTATTGGTGAGGCCGCACCTGGAGTACTGCGTGCAGTTTTGGTCACCTTACTTCAGGAAGGATATACTAGCTTTGGAGGGGGTACAGAGACGATTCACTAGGCTGATTCTGGAGATGAGGGGGTTACCTTATGATGATAGATTGAGTAGACTGGGTCTTTACTCGTTGGAGTTCAGAAGGATGAGGGGTGATCTTATAGAAACATTTAAAATAATGAAAGGGATAGACAAGAGAGGCAGAGAGGTTGTTTCCACTGGTAGGGAAGACTAGAACTAGGGGGCACAGCCTCAAAATACAGGGGAGCCAATTTAAAACCGAGTTGAGAAGGAATTTCTTCTCCCAGAGGGTTGTGAATCTGTGGAATTCCCTGCCCAAGGAAGCAGTTGAGGTGAGCTCATTGAATGAATTCAAGTCACAGATAGATAGATTTTTAACCAATGAGGGAATTAAGAGTTACGGTGAGCAGGCGGGTAAGTGGAGCTGAGTCCACGGCCAGACCAGCCATGATCTTATTGAATGGCGGAGCAGGCTCGAGGGGCTAGATGGCCTACTCCTGTTCCTAATTCTTATGTTCTTATGTTCTTATGGGATATTCCCACTCAGCAAGAAGATATTCCCGAATTATAGTCTGGCTGTACCATTTTTGGCGTGAGTAGTGAACAGTGTAGAACTAACAAAAAGAGCTTGTGGAAAGCCATTTTGAGTCATTGAAAATCAATTCAAGATTATTGGGAATGATTCATGGCTATGAAGCTAAGACGGCAACATGGATGTGACAATGAGTTAAGTCAGTAATTTGGGAGCTTTTGACAAGAATAAGGAATTGTTTAGATCCTACAGTGAAAGATTGCAAAAATCTATATATATTCTTTGGAATGGTCTCGTTGGCCAAGTCCATGTTTGCAGTGGTGTTTTAGCTGGCATGGCCCTGCAGTGTTGACAGATAATACACTTACCTACTAATACTTCTAAATCTTTATCTAACCCAGGCCAATAAACAAAACTTTGGGCCACCACTTTTTGTTTATGATGTATATTCATACGAATTATCAGACCGGTGGTCAGGCACCGGGCAGACGATTTGGGGGCGAGAGAGGACTGCAGATCAGGCTGGGGAAAGGACCGGGGAGTAGGGGGTCGGCCAGTGATCGGGGATCGGGCCATGCTGTTGGGCAGAGATGGGGGTGAGGGCGAGAGGATTGAGCCGGGGAAGGATTGGGAGGGTCGAGCAGACGATTGGTGGAGGGGGAGAGAGGTTCAGGATGATCAGGCTGAGTGAAGAGAAGATCGGGGCTGGCCACCAGAGGATCATGGCCAGCCTCAGCAACATCAATGTGGTGGGGGACGGCTGGGGGTGGTGATCCGTGGCGGGGGGGGGGGCCTCCGATCCCAGGGGATGGGTATTATAGTGTCCCTGCACCTTACTACAAACTCACACGAGGCATGGATATATCAGACATGGTCACCCTGTGACCTTCACCTTTATTGCCAGGACCAAGGAGTATGGACCCAGGTTGGGACCTCCCCTTTTATACCTGGAAACCCAGGTGAGGAGTGTCTCCCGCAAGTTCACCCCCTGTGGTCAGGATGTGCATTTCTAGAGTACAGGTACAGTGCACAGGAGTTACAGTTACATGACTATGTCATTGCAAGATCGTTAAATACATGACAGGTATGGCAGGGAGCCTGGATCCAGGAGGTAGGTAGAAAGGCACTTGCCTCCTGGAGCCATCAACTCGTCTTGCTTTAATTGCTAGGTTTCACGAATTGTGTGAAACATGGCCATTTGCAGTTAAAAATAAAATGGAGGTCAAAAAAAGGATTCCAGCTTCATTATAATATTTCAATTGACATCCCACCTCCTGGGCTGCCCGCCCTCCCCCCACACACCCCCACCCCACCCCCACCCCAACCCCACACACCCCCACCCCACCCCCACCACCCCCCACCCCACCCCACCCCCACCACCCCCCACCCCACCCCCACACACCACCACCCCACCCCCACCCCAACCCCACACACCCTCCACCCCACCCCCACACACCCCCACCCCACCCCCACCCCAACCCCACACACCCCCACCCCACCCCACCCCCCACCCCACCCCCACCACCCCCCACCCCACCCCCACACACCCCCACCCCACCCCCACCCCGCCCCCACATACCCCCCACCCCACCCCCCACACCCCATCCCTACCCCACCTCCAACCCCCATCCCACCCCCACCCCCCACACACCCCCACCCCCACCCCACCCCCCACACACCCCTACCCCCACCCCCCACACACCCCCACCCCACCCCCACCACCCCCCACCCCACCCCCACACCCCCCCACCCCACCCCCACCCCGCCCCCACACACCCCCACCCCACCCCCACCCCGCCCCCACATACCCCCCACCCCACCCCCCACACCCCATCCCTACCCCACCTCCAACCCCCATCCCACCCCCACCCCCCACACACCCCCACCCCCACCCCCACCCCCCACACACCCCCACCCCCACCCCCCACAGACCCCCACCCCACCCCCACCCCCCACACACCCTCACCCCATCCCCAACCCCCACACACCCTCACCCCACCCCCACCCCCCACACACCCCCACTCCACCCCCCACACCCCATCCCTACCCCACCTCCACCCCCCACCCCAGCCCCACCCCCCACACACCCCCACCCCCACCCCCACCCCCCACACACCCCCACCCCCACCCCCCACAGACCCCCACCCCACCCCCAACCCCCACACACCCTCACCCCACCCCCAACCCCCACACACCCTCACCACACCCCCACCCCACCCCCCACACACCACCACCCCCACACACCCCACACCCCGCACACCCCCACCCCACACCCACACACCCCCACAAACCCCCACCCCCACAAACTCCCACCCCACCCCCACCCTACCCCCCCACACACCCCCACCTCACCCCTGCCATTCTGCCTCTGTTAAAACCAGAACTGGATGGGTTGGAGAAGGGATCAGATTGGGAATCCCATTTTTAACAATTTAACTGCCCCCAGACTCCAAACCCACCCGTTCTTTAGGTTAGAATTCCGGCCCATATCTCAGCTTGCAGTACCAAGTCAATGCACTTCTACTGATTATGGTAAATTCTGATTGCAAGTCTTTTTTTTCCACTTATTTTACACACATGAACTAAAACTGTTTCGTATAATGAGAAATATCCTTACTGAAAGCATTGTTAGGTATGAAGATGTATGCTTCCATCTTGTCATTGTTGATGTCACCTTCCGCGATTACAGATTTAATTGCATCTTTCTCCAAGATGTTAGCCGAATCTATGAAAATGCAACAGAAAAGTAATCACTTAAAGAAATTGGGCTAGACTTTCGGCACATCATCACCCAATTAGCATCCATTTAGCGCCCAATAAAGTGCTGAGATTCAGGCTTTTGCCCATTTTTGATGAAAAATGGAAACTAGCACCTGATTATCGCCGGCACAACTTTAGGCAGAGAGGAATGAGCTGCATCGCTCGGACTACTTAAAAAAAATATGACGTCAATCTTGTGCAAGGCCGAGAATACTGGTTATAATGGAAACTAATGCCCGATTATCGCCCAGATTATCACCGAGCGCTACTTTCGGCATTTCGCCCGTAATTCGCCCAAATAATCATTGGCCCAAAAAGAAGCTGAAGAAAAGCTGCAATCAACTGACCTTAACTCGACAAAACGGATACCATTTTGTAACTCGGAGGATCTTTAATAAGAGGCTGCTTGAATTGTTTGCCAGGAGAATCAATCTGTGAGTGATTTTAAGGGCCTTTTTGACTCTTGCCAATCATCTAATCACATTTGTATTTGTTGAGGACAAATTAAGGGCATTTATAGTGATTTATAGTGATGTGGCCTGTAATTTCTCAACCAGGATTGATGACTAATCACATGCTGCAAAATAGAGATGGGAGAATGTTTATTGAAGAGCATTATGTGCTCAATCAAAGAGGTGGCAGACTGCTCACGAGGAGGAGAGGTTACACCCAACGCATTTACAGGGATAAGTAATCATACCTGGACTTGTCCGATAATACAGGCGTGAGAAGGCTGCGATTCCGAGAGGAGGTCATCAGTGAGAGATGCCAGCTAATTAAGGGAGATCTGCAGCTACCAGCACCATCAGCACCGCACTGCCCGTTGAGGTTATGGTTACTGCGTCACTTTCCTTCTACGCATTGGGCTCCTTTCAGGCCTCAGCTGGCGACATTTGCGGTATCTCTCAGCACGCCACACATTGCTGTATTTGACAGGTGACTGAAGCCCTTTACGCATGCAGGATTGACTTTATAAATGACTCCATGACCAGGGAGGCACAGAGTGAGAGGGCTTTGGGTTTCTCGAGAATAGCAAACTTCCCCAAGGTGCAGGGAGCAATAGACTGTACACAAATCGCCCTGCGAGCATCTTTACAGGATGCAGAGGTGTTTCGGAACCAAAAGGGATTCCACTCCCTGAATGTGCAGCTCGTTGTCGACCACAAGCAAATAATCATGGCAGTAAATGCAAATTTTCCAGGGAGCATCCATAATGCGCATATCTTGTGTGAGAGCATTATCTCTGACCTGTTTAAGAGTCAGCCACAAGGTCACGGTTGGATGCTGGGAGATAAAGGATATGGCCTTGCCAGCTGGCTCATGACCCCCTTGCATAAGCCTCAGACGGAAGCCGAGAAGCGCTACAACGAAAGCCATGTAGCTACATGCAGTATTGTCAAAAAGACAATTGCAGTTCTGAAGCAGTGCTTCAGATGTCTGGACCACTCAGGAGGCAGACTACAATACCACCCTGAGCAGGTCGCTGAGTTCATTGTGGTGTGCTGCATGTTGCATAACCTCGCTATGAGGAGAGGACAACAATTGCCAGATGGGACCGCTGGTCCACCTCAGGAGAGAGGGGAGGTGGAAGAGGAGGACGAGGAGGAGGACGAGGACCTCGGGGAGGACAATCAGCCTGGCGATGAACCCATGCCCCCTGCCCCCCCGCCCCCCCCTCCCCCGACACCACTGGAAAAGCCCGTGGTAGTTACGTCAGCAGCTCATGAATGAAGTTACCTTGGTGACAGTTACAGTTGCATTACGTTTCATCCTTGCCTGGCCTGGCCTGGCCATTGTTTGCAACCATTGTATTAATTAGATTACATTATTAGAAGACACTTCACAACAATTGTAAACTTAAATGAAACATTTTAATAATTTAACAGGTATTTTTTAAATTGTTTTAACAAACATATATAACACCCCGCCCTCAACCCCCAACAGTGAACAACATTTTTAACACAATATAACAACAACCCCCTCCCACCATCCCCAACAGTCAACATTCAACAATTTTTTTTAATAACAACAATAATATACGCCCCTCCTCCCTACCTGCGGCCATGCTTCCCTCCTGTAACTTGACGGCCCTTTGTTGTAAACCCCGTTTCCCATGTAATCCCTGAGTAACAGGGCCAAGATGTCTTGCAGCAGAGCGCCTTGGGGCAGGGGGGGTAGGGGGGGCTGACATCGGCAGAATGACCTCAGTGGATGGAGGATGCGAAGGAAGTTCTTCCTCCTGTCTCGCATTTGTCGTGTTGGTTGGTGGTACGACACCTCGGGGTGCAGTGCCGTATCCTGAAACTGTCGCGTGCCACAAGGCATCGACAGAGTCGGTCGTACGCCCCATTGCCGCAATTATCTGCTCCATGCCCTCCGCTATTCTCGCAGACAGTGTGGCAATTTTGTCGGTCAATTCACCAAGTGCCTAGAGGAGCTCTCGACATATGTCAACGCTCGCCCTCGACAGTGACACCATGTCCTCATTTGCATCTGCCCGTCGCAGTGCGTGCCTACCTCACCGACTCAACCTCCGCGGGGTCAGCGTGGGCACTGGACGACTAGGAGTGGCCTGCTGCAAGCAGTTTGGCCCCGCCACTTCATCCGTTGAGGATGACGTGGCCGCAGGTACCACAGATGAGACATCAGGCTCGGATTCGACCTCCTCCTCACTCACTTTGCTGTTTGTCACCCATGGTGATCACGGCCTCCAGTGGTACAGGTGTTGCTGCAGGGGCTTCCTGTGGTGAGTGGGGAGACTGGGGAGCTGGAAAACATAATTGAGGTTATTAGAAGAGAAGGGGAGACATGAGAATGCTTGCGCTGCACAGATATATGTACGAGGAGCAACACTACTGCAATAAATGTGAACGAGAGATGTTACATATGATTAACATGAGAGTACAGTAAAGAAACTGCATTCATAACATTACATCATTCATATATTATATGGCAACTCTCCCCCTGTCCAGGTTGGGTCACTGTGTGAATGACAGCAGCCGGAGAGACTCACACAGTCTGGGTAAAGGTGAGCGGCCCCGTCAGTGCTCAGTCGTGCCCCATCCACCAACGTAACCAAAAAGGAGACGGTGTCCAAATTAAAGACTTGCTCACAGCACACAAGAATTCTCCTTCTAAACTAAAGTGGTAGAAATGCCGAATGTTTGCGGTCTGTCTGTTTCCAATCATTCCTTTGGCCCCAATTTTTGATCAAACCCTTTAAATAATAATTAATACTGTTGATTAAATGTATGGCATCTGAGCAAAATTAGACTTAAAGTGCTCAGGTTCTGACCCCAGTCCAAATCTTAGCAGGGAAGCTACCCAAGATTACCCAGCTTAATTACAATCCGGCAGATTAATGAGTCAGTGCATCATTACAATATAAAATGTAACAATTGAATACTTACTCTTGCCGATGCAACGAGACTCTTCCACTGCTTGCGGCACTGGTCTGCCTCATGCCTATCGTGGGCCGCCGATGAGACCAGGGCGGCGATATCACCCCATATTTTTTGATATATGCGGTGGGGAGGTTTCCCACGCCCACCTAGGCGCTGCCGATTTTCCACTTCATTCACCAGGGCCTCATTAGTCACAGCAGAGAAGGCTTTCGCCCTCTTTCTTCCTGAAAGCTCCTGCTGCATACTATTATCGGTAGATTCGTCGTTTGACATTTTACACACAGCACACACTTCTTTCCACCTTCCTTCCCTCTCTCCCTCTATTTCAGTCTTCTGAACATGCGCAGATGACCCCTGACCTCTCGAATCGTGGGAAAGCTTCTTTGCTGAAAAAAAAACGCGCATGCGCAGAAGGGCTGTTGCTATGGACACCAGCTTTGCACGACTGAATACATCGCTAAGGCCCAAATTAAAAAGGTGAAACTAGTGGTTTTTAAAATGGGTGATATTCCAGCAACCCTGAAAAATAAAAAAACACTCAGGCCAAAAATATCGCCCAAATAGTGGAAAGTCTAGCTAAATGATAGGGTAGATAGAGAGAAACTACTTCCTCTGGTGGGATAATCCAGAACAAGAGGGCGTAACCTTTAAATTAGAGCTAGGTCGTTCAGGGTGATGTCGGGAAGCACTTCTTCACACAAAGATTGGTGGAAATCAGGAACTCCCTCCCCCAAAACGTTGCTAAGGCCGGGGGTCAATTGAAAATTTCAAAACTGAAATTGATAGATCTTTGTTAAGTAAGGTTTATGGGACGAAGGCAGGTAAATAGAGTTAAGATACGGATCAGCCATGATCTAATCGAACCGTGGAACATGCTCCAGGAGCTGAATGGCCTACTCCTGTTCCTATGTTGACTCAACACCAGGGAATATTAATCTAGTAAACGTTTAAAACCAAAAAATAA
Organism: Pristiophorus japonicus; assembly: GCF_044704955.1. Lineage (NCBI taxonomy): Eukaryota > Metazoa > Chordata > Chondrichthyes > Pristiophoridae > Pristiophorus > Pristiophorus japonicus. The sequence continues at coordinate 267,145,659 of NC_091982.1, read as the reverse complement.
ACTACAATATGAATGCAGAAAGGATTCAATAAACTGATTAATAGGGACACTAATTTGGATGGGTCACGATTGTGGCCGTTATGCCAGGAGGATGCCACTATTGCCTTCCAGTGCTGAGCCCACCAAAGTATGCAGTGTCAGTGGGCAGCCACCGAATTAGCATGGGGCCAATGGGCAGCCACCGAATTAGCATGGGGCCAATGGGCAGCCACCAAATTAGCATGGGGCCCATGGGCAGCCACCAAATTAGCATGGGGCCAATGGGCATGCACGTCACTGAGAGCATCCATCAGCCCATACAGGTTGGAAACTGAAATATCCACTGCTGTCGGGGAGACAGGGTACCCAGTGATCCCCTTCTCCAAGAAATGATTTGTTGCCCCTTTGTAAGGGAGGGCCAATGAAAACATTCACAAAAATATAAATGTTACCTCGTCTGAAGGGATCGAAGCCACTTTCCTCCCTTGGACCCCTCATCATCATAGGCAGTCCCTCAAATCGAGGATGACTTACTTTACATCAAAAAGTTCACAGATATTTCAATGAAGGACCTAAAATTCAGGTCCCGAACTAAATCTTGAAGGGCGGAAGATCCCTGTGTGTGGATTATTTTAACGTGTGGTGGCCATTGCACACCAGCCACCACACGGGCTTGACAGAGCTCGGTCTTGGTCCAGTGGCAAGGGTTAACCAAGACGACTGGAGACCTTCTCTGCTGCACGGACCTAGTGCACACAAACATTGCAGTGTGGGCTGGCCCGTGCTACCCCTCGCCTCTTCTGGGCCCCGATCACATCGCTCTGCAATCTCTCGCCGCTCCTTCGCCCCGACCTCACCGCTCCTGCTGTACCTGCCCACACTCCAATCACCGACCTGGATCTTGGTGACGTCACTCTTCACTGTCATTGCTCTCCTGCTCCAGCACATAGAAACAGCGAAACATAGAAAATAGACGCAGGAGTAGGCCATTTGGCCCTTCGAGCCTGCACCGCCATTCAATGAGTTCATGGCTGAACATGTAACTTCAGTACCTCATTCCTGCTTTCTCGCCATACCTCTGGAGTGGTGTGCCGCCTATGAACCCCTATGGTGGTATTCACTTACATGCTTAAGGAGGCTGATACAACTCATCTCCCCATAGCCGTGCAATCTTAGATCAGGTTCCATTGAAACTGGAGAACAAGGAACTCCCAGCTTATAGAAACCTCACCCTCGCTGATGCAGGCACCTTGTTTGTAGTGTACAGAGGTCCCACCCGAGCCAAGGCTTCCCTTGCAGCAAAGTTTGGGACTTTTTATATCCAGGTTGCGATCAATGACCCGCGCTTTTAGCTGAACAGTTGCTGGAGTTAAAGTAGCAGTTCATTTTCACAGTTTGTATTTCTTCAAAACTAAATAAATATGTTGTAGTCTGCTGCATAATACAGATACTAGTTTCCACAAGTCACCAAAGCATCTGTGCGTGCATGTATAAATGAGTATATGTGTGGATATGCCTGTGAATGGGTCTCTATGGATTTTATTAATTTTATGTGATTAATGCAGATAATGGGATTTGCTGCCTGTTGAAGAAAATACTGGGTCCACTAACTGGATCAAGTTTTTCTGATCAATCAGACCAGTAATTGATGTTCAATACATACAAGCTCATAGACATCCTGTGTTACATTCATAATAGATGGTCAGACTGAGTACTCTGTGTAATGAGCAAGTGTGACCTTAGCTCCTTTAATAAGATTCCAGAGTGCAGGTACCTCGTGGGTGGCCTGCTTATATACTGTACTCCCAAGGGATGCTGGGATCCCTTGGGACTCCAACAGGTAGGCCCTCTGGTGGTCAGGTGTGATGCAGGTTACAAGGGGTGAAATACATAACATCCTGTTAATGGGTTCTTAACAATACATGTGATTAAATATCAACTTATTGAACAGACAGCATAAGTAGGTAATCACAAAGCAGTTGTAAGGCCTTGACTTTTTGAGTTATATCTACCTTACTGGATGATGAAGAATAGAGACATGCAGGGAAGAAATAATTATAAATTTAAACAGCTATGATCATGCTGTAATTTTTCAAAGTGAAAGCATGCTGGGTGTTATATCTATAAACAATGTATAAACATGACAATTAATTGATCAGTACTTCGCTGATAACTATAATGTAGTAGAAATCATGGTATCCCATGTAAGTCAGCTGTTCCTAACTAATTCAGCATCCATCTAGAAGCTATAAGGGCAGAGCATAGAATGATATGCCCCCAAATTCTGAGTGGGGCCAAAGTGGAACCCCAACAGTTCTCCAGATCAGATGACGAAAAATATGGTGGAACCAGGATTCACCGTGTTTTTCATTCCACCATTTTCCTGAGGGGGTGATCATGGGCGGATCTTTCACCCTACATCAAGAGGGCACGACTGGAGAATTTCCCTGGCTGCTCCAGGATTTCCATCCTTTACAACCTCCATGTCTCAACAAAACTCGTGTCAGCTACATGTGAAACCCGCTGATGCCTGCTTAAAGGCTCCAAACATTTACTAGAGAAAAGTAATTGATTCGCGGAGGGATCAATGAGCGTCCCAAAGATGTGCCATTGGGAGCAGAAGCACAGAAGAGGAGCAGTTTCTTCAAGACCACAATTAGGAAGCATTAGCCTGCTGCGGCATTCAGTGCAGTGGTTTCGGGTGGGCACCGTTGGTACACCCTTGCAAGCATAATACACCTTCCCCAGTCGTGCAAATGACCACCTCCCTGGGATTTGGGACAGGAATGTCTATGGTGAGTAAGATTTCGGTTCTGCTGCATTAGCACTGGTGGAGTGGACCCCTGATCTTTCAAGGTCATGTAGAAGGACACAACACAGAAGGAGGCCATTTGGCCCATTGTGCATTTGAAAGGGCCATCTAATTAGTCCCATTCCCTTACCCTTTCCCCATAGCCCTATAATTTTCCCCCTACATGGTACATCCTTCTTGTAGCTTCCCCTTTCATGAGGATGTCATAGGAGAAGCTCTCAAAATCTAAATCAGCTTTGGCATTAATCCAGATGGGGAATCCAGCATTGAACTGAAAGCTGGTTAGTGCAAGGAAAGGAGGAAATAAGGCTGTTTGAATTCTAAATGCATTCAAATAAGAATTTTACTGCAGAATTTATTTTCTAATCCCATGATAATAAGTCCATTTAGATGAATGTGAAGAACTCTATTTTTTTTAAGTCACAGCAACAGTGGAGCTGTTTTAAGGCGATGAAAGGAAAAAGCTGCTGCAATCCTCAGATAGTTAAACTGAACTGAATCAATGACCGAAAAAATAATTCCCTTCCTTTGCAGTCTTTCCATAATAAATCAAGCCCTATCTGAGAGGTGGCAAGGGGAAAGGATTTCGCTTGACAAAGGAGCAAAGTTTCACAAGTTATTTTTATGCTACCGTGGAAAGAATCAAAATGTTTTTTAAAGAGATAGTAGCTCCCGAAATTCCTGAGCCTGTCAGGCACATCAGAGGTGCAGTAGGATGAGTGAGGGTGGAGTTTGGGACATGACCCAGATCCACCAGGACTCGATCATGTTTTACAACAACAACTTGTATTTCTGTAGTGCCCCCAACACAGCAAAACATCCATCACCTCACAGGAGCATTGTCAAACAAAATTTGACAACGAGCCACATAAGGAGATGGGGCAGAAATTCTGGCCTCCTCGGGTCGGTCTGTATGGAGTGTGTAAGGACCTGGGAAGGCATCGCAAAAGCTGGTTTTCAGCGCACAATGCGCATGTGCTGAAAACCGGCTTTTCCAATTTGTCAAGCTAGAGCTTGACAGAGCTTCTGTATCTCGGGAGCGAGAACATTCACAAGGGCAAGATTGCGATATTTACCCATATCTAACCCAGCAAATGTCCTCAAAACTTTTGCCAACTTTTACTGGCATAAGAATTTTAAAATACACAAACACATTTTAAAATAAAATGACAAAAACACATTTTATTGTTTAAAAACCCTCCCCACTATGGTAAGTTTATTTTAAACCATAATTTAAAAGACATTTTTAAAAATCGAAAAAACGTACATTTTTTAAATACATAAATAACTTTAATTTAAATTAATAAAAATATGTGGTGTATTTTTTCTATTTTTTATTATTGGTTGTGTGTGTTTGGGGGCTATTTCGCATTCATAATAATGGGAACTCCAACTTAGGGAATTCCCGTTATGATGAATGAGAACATACTTTACCTGATTGGCTGCCCAGAGCCATGTGACTGCAGCTCCAGGCCTGCACTGCGATGCGCAGTCAGAGGAGGCCTCAGGACCGGGAACTCACGTGGCTGCAGCAGGATAAAGTAACTGCGCAGTTTTTTTAAAGTTCTTTACCCGATCGCTCGCGGGAAGCAGCCCACTGGGATTTCTGGGCCATTAGAGCAGAGGTAGGTTGTAATGTAATGTTATTGAAGCTGGAGAAGAGGCCAGGCCACCAGTCGGGAAGGAGAGTTCCAGTTGTCGCTGAAGGAGGAGGGGAGGACAGTCGCCGATGTGAGAGAGGGGGACCCGGTCGTCAGTGAGGGGGAGGTCGTCTGTCGCAGAAGGTGTTCCGATCGTCGCTGGAGGGTGGGAGCAGAGGCCCAATGTCCAGGTCCAGGTGCGGGGGACGTCAGAGGTCAGCGATGGGAGGCCTGCAGTTGGCCCGGATGGTCCGAATTCGTGGGACTCATTGCGGGTCGTCGGAGGTCGCTGGGGGACGTCGGACGTCATCGGAGGTTGCTGGGGGATGTCGGGGTTCATCGGAGGTCGCCGGGGGATGTCGGGGTTCGTCGGAGGTTGTCGGGGGACGTCGGAGGTTGTCGGAGGTTGCCGGGGGTTGCCGGGAGACGTCGGAGGTCGGCGGCAGACATCGGAGGTCGCTGGGGGATGTCGGGGGTCGTCGGAGGTCGCTGGGGGACATCGGAGGTTGTCGGAGGTTGCCGGGGGTTGCCGGGAGACGTCGGAGGTCGGCGGCAGACATCGGAGGTCGCTGGGGGACGTCGGAAGTTGTCGGAGGTTGCCGGGGGTTGCCGGGAGACGTCGGAGGTCGGCGGCAGACATCGGAGGTCGCTGGGGGATGTCGGGGGTCGTCGGAGGTCGCTGGGGGACATCGGAGGTTGTCGGAGGTTGCCGGGGGTTGCCGGGAGACGTCGGAGATCGGCGGAGATTGGCGGGAGACATCGGAGGTTGCTGTAAGGCAAAGGTCCACCACCAGCCTCTCCTCACCACACAGCACTGCCCCCCAATCATCAAGATCCACGGCACGGCTCTGGATACCGTAGACCACTTCCCATATATCAACAAGAGCAGGCATCGACGACGAGATCCAACACCGCCTCCAGTGCAGCCTTTGGTCACCTGAGGAAAAGAATGTTTGAAGACCAGGACCTCAAAACTGCCACCAAGCTCATGATCTACAGGGCTGTAGCAATACCCACCCTCCTGTGTGGCTCAGAGACATGGACCATGTACAGTAGACACCTCAAGTTGCTGGAGAAATATCACCAACGATGTCTCCGCAAGATCCTACAAATCCCCTGGGAGGACAGGTGCACCAACATCAACGTCCTCATCCAGGCTAACATCCCCAGCATCGAAGCACTGACCACACTCGATCAGCTCCACTGGGCAGGCCACATAGTCCGCATGCCAGACACAAGACTCCCAAAGCAAGTGCTCTACTCGGAGCTCCTTCATGGCAAACGAGCCAAAGGTGGGCAGCGGAAACGTTACAAGGACACCCTCAAAGCCTGATAAAGTGTAACATCCCCATTGACACCTGGGAGTCCCTGGCCCAAGACCGCCCTAAGTGGAGGAAGTGCATCCGGGAGGGCGCTGAGCACCTCGAGTCTCATCGCCGCGAGCATGCAGAGATCAAGCGCAGACAGCGGAAAGAGCGTGCGGCAAACCTGTCCCACCCTTCCCTTCCCTCAACAACTATCTGTCCCACCTGTGACAGAGTCTGTGGCTCTCATATTGGACTGTTCAGCCACCAAAGAACTCACTTCAGGAGTGGAAGCATGTCTTTCTCGATTCCAAGGGATTGCCTATGATGATGATGAATGTAATGTTATAGCACACCATTCAGCCCATTGCCACTGTAATGCCTCTCCGAAAGAGTTCTCCACCAAGTGCATTACCCTCTTCTTTGCCCGTACTCATAAAATTTTGTTTTCAACTATTTAGCTACATCCTTTATAAACATTTTTATGGATTTTGCTTCTGGTAGGCCATTCCGTGTTGTGACAACCCTCTAAACAAAAACTATTCTAAATTCTCCCTTCGCTCTTTTGGTGATAAATCTCAAATTTATGCCTTCTAGTTACCGGCCCACCAACGAACGGAAATACTTTCTCCTTGGTTTACTTTACTTATTCATAATTTTGAATATCTCTACTAGAGTGCAGGAAACTATAGACCAGTTAGCCTAATATCTGCCGTTGGGAAAATGCTGGAATCCATTATTAAGGAAGCAGTAGCAGGACATTTGGAAAAGCATAATTCAATCAAGCAGAGTCATTGAAAGCACACATGCAGGTGCAGCAAGCAGTTAGGAAGGCAAATGGATATGTTGGCCTTCATTGCAAGAGGATTTGAGCACAGGAGCAAGGATGTTTTACTACAATTATACAGGGCCTTGGTAGGACCACACCTGGAGTATTGTGTGCAGTTTTGGTCTACTTACCTAAGAAAGGATATACTTGCCATAGAGGGAGTGCAGCGAAAAATCATCAGACGGATTCCTGGGATGGCAGAACTGTCGTATGAGGAGAGATTGGGTCGACTAGGCCTATATTCACTGGAGTTTAGAAGAATGAGGGGATCTCATTGAAACGTATAAAATTCTGACGGGTCTAGACAGACTGGATGCGGGGAGGATGTTTCCCCGGAACTGGGAAGTCTAGAACAAGGGGTCACAGTCTCAGGATAAGAGGTAGGAAATTTAGGACTGAGATGAGGAGAAATGTTTTCACTCAGAGGGTGGTGAACCTGTGGAATTCTCTCTCACATATTTAAGAGGGTGATAGATAGATTTCTAGACACAAAAGGCATCAAGGGGTATGGGGAGAAAGCGGGAATATGGTGTTGAGATAGAGGATCAGCCATGATCATATTGAATGGCGGTGCAGGCTCGAAGGGACGAATGGCCTACTCATGCTCCTATTTTCTACAACGGTACATCATCATCATTCTAGGCAGTCCCTTGGAGTCGAGAATGGCTTGCTTCCACACAAGAAATGAGTTCTCAGGTAACTGAAGAGTCCAATGCGGGACCTACGGTCTCTGTCACAGGTGGTTGAAGGAACGGGTGGTGGGGGAGTGCTTGGGTTGCCACACGCTCCTTCTGCTGTCAACGCTTGGCTTCAGCTTGCTCTTGGCAAAGAAACTCGAGGTGTTCAGCATTTTCCCGGATGCTTTTCCTCCACTTTGGGTGGTCTTGGGCCAAGGATTCCCAGGTGTCGGTGGGGATGTTACATTTTTTCAAGGAGGCTTTGAGGGTGTCCTTGAATTGTTTCCTCTGCCCATCTGGGGCTCGCTTGCCATATCAGAGCTCCGATTAGAGCGCTTGTTTTGGGAATCTCGTGTCAGGCATGCGGGCAATGTGGCCCATCCAGCGGAGCTGATCGAACGTGGTCAGTGCTTCGATGCTGGGAATATTGCCTGAGTGAGGACACTGATGTTGGTACGCCTATCCTGCCAATGGATTTGCAGGATCTTGCAGAGGCAGCGTTGGTGGTCCTTCTCCAGTGTTTTAAGGTGCCTACTGTACATAGTCCATGTCCCTGAGCCATATAGGAGGGCAGGTATCACCACTGCTCTGTAGACCATGATCTTGGTGCAGGGTTTGAGGTCCTGCTCTTCAAACATTCTCTTCCTCAGGCAACTGAAGGCTGCACTGGCACACTAAAGGCAGTGTTGGACCTCGTCATCGATGTCTGCGCTTTTTGACATTAGGCTCCTGAGGTATGGAAAGTGGTCCACATTGTCCAAGGCCTCGTCGTGGATTTCGATAACTGGCGGGGGGGCAATGCTGTGTGGTGGGGGCAGGTTGGTCGAGGACCTTTGTCTTACGGATGTTTAGTGTAAGGCTCATGCTCTTGCACGCCTCGGTGAAAGTATTGCCGAAGGCTTGGAGTTCGGCCTCCGAGTGCACGCAGTTCGATGATGGAGGATGGGACATCCTTGGACCTTACAACTATACAGGGTATTGGTGAGGCCACACCTTGAATACTGCGTACAGTTTTGGTCTCCGTATTTAAGGAAGGATACACTTGCATTGGAGGCTATTCAGAGAAGGTTCACTAGGTTGATTCCGGAGATGAGGGGGTTGACTTATGAAGATCGGTTGAGGATGTTGGGCCTATACTCATTGGAGTTCAGAAGAATGAGAGGTGATCTTAGAAACATAGAAACATAGAAATTTACAGCGCATGAGGAGGCCAATCTGGCCAATCATCTCCGCTCCGGCCGACAAAGAGCCATACGGCCCTTGGTCAGCAGCCCTAAAGGTTACATGTAAATCTATGAACAATGATGGGAAGGCAAAGAGCACCCAGGCTAATCAATCCGCCTCACCACAACTGCGACACCTCTTATACTGAAACATTCTACACTCCACCCCAACCAGAGCCATGGGATCTCCTGGGAGAGGCAAATACCAGATAAAAACCCAGGCCAATTTAGGAAAAGAAAATCTGGGAAAATTCCTCTCCGACCCACCGAGGTGATCGAAATTAGTCCAGGAGATCACCCTGGCCGTATTCTATTTCCTGCTCCATTATATCTGCTCTGTCCAACAAAAGGTCATCCAGTCTAATCCCAATTACCTGCTCTCGGTCCGTAACCCTCCAGGTCACTGCACTTCAAGTGCCCATCCAACCATCCCTTAAAAGTGGTGAGGGTTTCTGCATCCACCACTCTTCCAGGCAACGAGTTCCAGATCCCCAAAACCCTCTGCGTAAAGAAGCCCCCCCCTCAAATCACCTCTAAACCTTCCACCAACCACCTTAAAATTATGCCCTCTCATTACAGACCCTTCCACCAATGGAAATAGACCCTTACTATCCACTATGTCCAGGCCCCTCAATATTTTGTCCACCTCAATGAGGTCTTCTCTCAACCTCCTCTGTTCTAATGAGAACAAACCCAGCCTATCAAATCTGTCCTCATAACTAAGATTCTCCATTCCAGGCAGCATCCTAGTAAATCTCCTCTGCACCCTCTCTAGTGCAATCACGTCCTTCCTAAAATACGGCGACCAGAACTGCACGCAATACTCCAGTTGTGGCCTAACCAAAGTATTATACAATTTAAGCATAACCTCCCTGCTCTTACATTCTGTGCCTCGGCCAATAAAGGCAAGCATTCCGTATGCCTTCTTAACCACCTTACCCACCTGGCCTGCTACTTTCAGGGATCTGTGGACAAGCACTCCAAGGTCCCTTTGTTCATCTACACTATTACGTGGCCTACCGCTTAATGTGTATACCCTTTCCTTATTAGCCCTCCCAAAGTGCATTACCTCACACTTCTCTGAATTAAATTCCATTTGCCACTGCTCTGCCCACCTGACCAGTAGATTGATATCCTCCTGCAGCCCATGACTTTCCTCTTCATTATCAACCACACAGCCAATTTTAGTGTCGTCTGCAAACTTCTTAATCATAGTCCCTATATTCAAATCTAAATCGTTGATAAATACCACAAAAGCAAGGGTCCCAGTACTGAGCCCTGCGGAACCCCACTGGAAACATATCAGATAATGAGGGGGCTCGACAAGATAGATGCAGAGAGGATATTTCCACTCATAGGGGAAACTAAAACTAGGGGGCATAGTCTCAGACTAAGGGGCCGCCCATTTAAAACTGAGATGAGGAGGAATTTCTTCCCTCAGAGGGTTGTAAATCTGTGGAATTCTCTGCCCAAGAGAACTGTAGAGGCTGGGTCACTGAATATATTTAAGGCGGAGATAGACAGATTTTTGAGCGATAAGGGAATAAAGGGTTATGGGGAGCGGGCGGGGAAGTGGAGCTACATCCATGATCAGATCAGCCATGATCTTATTAAATGGCGGAGCAGGCTCGAGGGGTCAAATGGCCTACTCCTGCTCCTATTGCTTATATTCTTATGTTCTTATGTAATGCACGTACAAATTATGTAACCATCACACAATGATGGATACAATATGAGAAATGTTTCTGGATATTTTATAGATATGTAGAGTTAGGATTGGGAGTATTGTTATATTTGAGGATTTTCAAAAAAGTTTCAATCAAATTGATGCTTCTGCAGTGATTACTGTTCATTGGATTTGTTAATGCAACAAGAAGAAGAAAACTCGCGTGCTTTATATAATACCAGCAGGTCGCCAGTGGCCTTATTCACAGTGAATCTGAGGCTGATACAAAATACAACAATTTATTACCAAATCAAATGTAATTCATATATTTGACAAGAAATAAACAATTTCAAGTTTGTTTCAAGAAACATCAAAAATGTTCTCTCTGATTTCATATGTGCAAATTTTATATTATTTTGCACATTTTATTATTGAGTGATTTATTCATATAATGTCTTACTTTGATATGAAACTAGTCCCCATCCAGTACGACTGTCAGTAGAATTGATTTGATTTGATTTCACTGCAACTTGTGGACACACTTGATCCAGGTTTTGAGAAATTGTCATGTTTTCAAGGTCTTTAGTCAAGCTAAAACGAGAAAGCAATATATTAAATAAAATCACCATTCACTTTAAGTGCAAAGATTGTGAATCTTTTATTATAGTTTGTCTCATTTTGGGCTATGAATATTTGGAAACATTGCCCTGAAAACCCATGTGCCTTCTCACTAAGGCAGTACGGATGAAGGCACTTACGCCAAATTTCGGAGGATTTTCCGTGGATTTTCGGAGCCAACGTATTTGTACATAATACACCACCACCCCTGGACCCGCCCTGCTGCCCCCACAGCCCCCCCCTTACATACACACACACACAGGGGGTGAAATTGCCCTGTGGCCCAATTGGGGGCGGTAACCTTCTGGGGCCGGGACTTTCCGTGCCTGATGCAGAGGTCCTGCCCCCGCCGCTGAATTCAGCTTACATTCTCACGCGCTCCACTTCCTTTGGGAGCAGTTACCAGGGCGCTACTGTGGCGGTGAGGGAAGAGCGACGCGGATGCTCCACATTGTGCTGACGTGCTTCAACGCCCCTCCCCTTGGCTTAAAGGGGAGGGCTGCTGTGCACTCTATAAGGCCTCTAATGGCCGCCACTACAGAATGCCAGGCTACAGGATGGTGGCCTGGACGACGCGAGGGCCACCCATCGTAGCGCCAACCCGAGAGTCAGAAATCAAAAAAAGATGGTGGCCCAGGATATTAGCACCCTCCCCTTTAAGGCGCGCCCCGAGAGCAGATGTTGGCCAGCTTGCGAAACTGGTGTTGACATCCACTCATACCAGCCTCACGGCCATGGAACAATTTTCCCTGCGGGGCTTTAAAGGGTTGGTGCGAGGCGGCAAGGGGCCGGTTGCACAGCAGCCCAGGGTGTTAACCGCATGGCAACCCCTCCGCAAATTCTTGGCCAATTTCACGGGAGGTGGTAGCACCCCGCTTCCCCGGGCAAATAGCCTTCCCCCGGAGGCGCTAACTTCGCTTTAAAAAGGGACAATTTCACCCCCACGCACTTTTGGCTTTGAAAAGTGTTAGCATAAATTATTTAGACACGTGCCCTTACAAGTGCTACAGTTTAGGACAGAAGCTTACGATAGTTGAGTATGCTGAGGTGAATGCCCAGACAAAAATAAATAATAGCTTGCATTTATATGCTAATTTTCATATCCACAGGCTGTTCCAAAGCATTTGACAGCCAATGAATTGCTTTTAAATTGTAATCACTGTTAGTTTGTAGGCAAATGTGGTAGCCATTGTGCACACAAGATCCCACGAACAGCAATGATATAAATGACCAATTAATTTGTTTTGGTGGTGTTGATTGAGGGATAAATATTGGCCAGGACACTGGGAGAACTTCACTGCTCTTCTTCAAATAATGTCATGGGATCTTTTACGTCCACCTGAGAGGGCTGATGTAAAAGATCCTATGGTTTAATGTCTCATCTAAAAGACAGAAATACCAACAATGCAGCATCCCTACATTACTGCACTGAAGTGTTAGCCTCGATTATGTACTCAAGTCTGAGACTGGGGCTTGAAGTGACATTGTTACAATTGAAACAAAGCACAAATAAAGCTAACATGTCTTTGTGAAGGTTACAAAAAGATTGGAGGGCATTTTGTGAAGAAATCACTATAGTCAGCTTTTCCAGAACTGGGGGAAAGCTTTCTGGTGTGATTCAATAAGATGCATCGATGAAATATCCATTACGAACTGAAGTAATTATAACAGAACTGTGTTAAAGCTAAATATCTGGCTAAAACCATCATTACCATCATTTAATCCCCCACCATCAACATCCTTGGGGTCACTATTGACCAGAAACTTAACTGGTCCAGCAACATAGAGCATGTCAGAGGCTGGGTATTTTGCGGCCAGTGTCTCACCTCCTGACTCCCCAAAGCCTTTCCACCATCTACACGGCACAAGTCAGGAGTGTGATGGAATACTCTCCACTTACCTGGATGAATGTAGCTCCAACAACACTCAAGGAGTTCGACACCATCCAGAACAATGCAGCCCATTGATTGGCACTCCATCCACCACCTTAAACATTCGCTCCTTCTACCACCGTGACTGCAGTGCAAGATGCATTGCAGAAATTCGCCAAGGCTTCTTCGACATTACCTCCCTAATCCATGACCTCTACTACTGAGAAGGACAAGGGCAAGATGTGCATGGGAACACCACCATCTCCAAGTTCCCCTACAAGTCACACACCAACCTGACTTGGAAATATATTGTCGTCCATCGTCGCTGGGTCAAAATCCTGGAACTCATTACTTAGCAGCTCTGTGGGAACACCTTCACCACACGGACTGCAGGGGTTCAAGCAGCTCTGTGGGAACACCTTCACCACACGGACTGCAGGGGTTCAAGCAGCTCTGTGGGAACACCTTCACCACACGGACTGCAGGGGTTCAAGCAGGTGGCTCACCACCACCTCTTCAAGGGCAATTATGGATTAGCAATAAATGCGGCATTGCCAATGATGCCTACATCCTATGAATAAATTGTAAAAAATGATTCTTACTTGCAAAAAGATCACATAAATGGTCAAAACTGAAATTGGGAGATTATGGGCTCAATTTTCCCAGTATTTGCACATTTTTTTTGGAGTGGGCTGCTTTTTCTGGCCGAACTTAAAAATCCCCAGTTTCCCCAATCAATTTGCACCAGCATAACTCAGTTAGTTACGTTTTTTTTTCCTCAAAAGGGGTCATTACCAGCCACCTAAGCCAATTCTGGCCATTTAGGCAACTTTGGCCAGTTAATAGTTAATCCATTTCTACTTAGGCCAGCGTATGTGGCCCCTCGAGAAAACCCTTGCGGAGAGTTAAAGAAATCGGCGCAGGTAAGTACATCAGAGGCGTTTGACCTGGGCTAGGAGAGCGGGAAGTGGAGCAGACCTGGACCGGCACGAGATCGGGGGCCACAGAGCGGCGGGAAGGCACCAGAGAGGCTCGGCGGGGGGGGGGGGGAGGGAGTGAACTGGTCGGCACGAAATCGGGGGCCACAGAGCGGCGGGAAGGCACCAGAGAGGCTCGGGGGGGGGGGAGGGAGTGAACTGGTCGGCACGAAATCGGGGGCCACAGAGCGGCGGGAAGGCACCAGAGAGGCTCGGGGGGGGGGGAGGGAGTGAACTGGTCGGCACGAAATCGGGGGCCACAGAGCGGCGGGAAGGCACCAGAGAGGCTCGGCGGGGGAGGGCGCTCATCGCAGCTGACCAGGAAGGCACCTCACTTGGAGCTCTACTGCGCATGTGCGGCCATTTCAGCGACGTCAAGAACGTCAGTTTTTTTCACCGCGCATGCGCAGAAGGCCCAGCTCCTTTTTCTAGCGCAAAACACAGGCTCCACCCCCCGAGGCGACTGGCCACGCTGCGCGGTTGCAGATTAGAGGCCAAACATTGGGGAAACTTCGGAGATTTTTTTCTGGAGCATCTATTTACCTAATTAAGCGGCGCAACTCAGGCAATATGCCAGAAAACAGGCTCAGGGAAATTTGAGCCCTATGTTTGGGAGGATCCGAGTTAAAGAGTGATAATGGGCAGACAGGTGACAGCGGCAGAAAATAATGGCAAAGTCTTGCAATGTCTGCTGCTAGCCTGGTTATGATGACTGATAGACTAACTTCATTGTGAAGCTTGACAGATCAGAAAAGCTGGTTTTCGGCGCATCGCGCCCCAAATACCGGCTTTTGCGAGGCCTCGTTAGGTCTGTCCAGACTTCATACGGACCCGGTGAGGCCAGAATTTTAGCCCCATTATCTGATCATTATCACATTTCAGTTTGTGGGCGCTTGCTGTGCACAAATTATCTGCCGCGTTTCCTACATTACAACAGTGACTACACTCCAAAAATACTTCATTGGCTGTAAAGCGTTTTGAGACATGAAAGGCGCTATATAATTCCAAGTATTTCTTTCTTTCTTTCTGAATATCATAGTTCAAGCTTCCAAATAGTTACCTTAAAATTGGCTTATGTATTTTCAATAAACACAGATGCAGCACACTGAGCAAATTCCGTAACAATAATTACATTTTTCATAATGATCTTAGTACCTTGACAGTGCTTTCCACAGTTCACTAATGATGTCAGGCTTCACTTCCAGCATATTACAGAATGTTATTATTGCATTTATGCAAGTCTATAGGGAAACACAAAAGTTAGAAAGACGCATGAACTTCAGACAAAACTCTCAATTTCATACTAAATCTGTGAGATAAGTATGCACAATAGATAGTGTAAAATTAAACTGTATTAATTCAAAAACAATGTTTATAGGACTAATCTAATAAACAGGTGATGAAAAGGGTATTTTCTCTAATGTGCACAATATTATGAACACAGGTGAAATGTTGGATTCTTTTATTTTAATAGTTTCATTAATCCTAGTAGTTTAAATGAACATTGATGTTTAAGTTGGTACTTTATCTAAATTGCTATGTTGGCTGCTATGATCTCCAATCAGAGAAAGCAATTTGCTATAATCATTTGACTTCACCCTTTTCATTTTTAAAATGATGCTGTTTGATTTCCCATTTTCAGTGAGCTCCTGTGCATACAGAGAGACTCCTAGCTCACAGTTACATAATAGGAACATGAATTAAATTAATTTTAAACAAAGCATCATTTTCAGTACCATGCAGACAACTGAAAGCAAAAACCCCGAACTTTTGTATCTAAAAGAACTAACTTGAGGGCTGCGATCCTGCCGCCGCTCAGTGGACCCGTTGGTGACGAGTCTGCTGTGAAATTTAAAATGATTGACAACGGCGATTTGTACAGAGCAGCATTAACGGAGTGCACTTAAACAGAGTATTTGATTTGGATATTTGGAAAGATTGGGAATTCAGAGAAGAGGGGAAGGAGTTGTTGCTTTTTGCCTACACTACTTGTAGTGCTTTGTGTTACAGGTAGATAGTTAATTTCATTACCCATAACTCAATCGAGATCAATTAAGTAGTCAAGAAATGAAACTGTAAACTAAGTTACTTAAATACATATTTAATTAAATGTAATTAAATAGAACAAGGTGATATAGGGATGGCAGTGCAGGTGGTGTGCCGCAACTACAGCATGTGGGAGTTTATGGAGAGCATTGTGATCCCACATGACCATGTCTGCAATGAGTGTCTGCACTTCAAGGAACTTCAGCTGAAAGTTGTTGAGCTGGAGTCTGAGGTGCAGACATTGCAGGATATTGGGCGGTGGGGGAGTGGAGTGTTACCTGGAGAGTTTGATCCAGGAGGCAGTCACTACCTTAGGTTAGGTACAGGTCTGGTCAGGGACAGGAAGGTGTGACTGCAACTTAGGTAAGTAAGGGGACGCCGATGCAGTGCAGGAGGAGCCTCAGCATTTTCCCTTATCCAACAGGTATGAGGTTTTTGCTGCCTGTGTGGATGAGGGAAAACCTGTAAGATGGATGAGCAAGCTAACCATGGCACCATGGTGCAGGAAGCCATTCAAGTGGTGAAAGTGAAAGAAAATGTATTTGTGGTAGGGAACAGTATAGTCAGAGGGATAGATACTGTTCTCTACAGCTGCATCTGGGAGTTCCAAATGTTGTGTTGCCTGCCCGGTGCCAGGGTTAAAGACATCTCCTCACGGTTAGAGAACATAGAAACATAGAAAGTAGGTGCAGGAGTTGGCCATTCAGCCCTTCGAGCCTGCACCACAATTCAATATGATCATGACTGATCATGCAACTTTAGTACCCCATTCCAGCTTTCTCTCCATACTCTTTGATCCCTTTAGCCGTAAGGGCCACATCTAACTCCCTTTTGAATATATCTAAATGAACTGGCCTCAACAACTTTCTGTGGTAGAGAATTCTACAGGTTCACAATTCTCTGAGTGAAGAAGTTTTGCCTCATCTCGGTCCTAAATGGCTTACCCCTTATCCTTAGATTGTGACCCCTGGTTCTGGACTTTCCCAACATCGGGAACATTCTTCCTGCATCTAACCTGTCTAAACCCGTCAGAATTTTATATGTTTCTATGAGATCCCCTCTCATTCTTCTAAATTCCAGTGAATATAAGCCTAGCCGATCCAGTCTTTCTTCATATGTCAGTCCTGCCATCCCGGAATCAGTCTGATGAACCTTTGCTGCACTCCCTCAATAGCAAGAATGTCCTTCCTCAGATTAGGAGACCAAAACTATACACAATATTCAAGGTGTGGCCTCACCAAGGTCCTGTACAACTGCAGTAAGACCTCTCTGCTCCTTTACTCAAATCCCCTAGCTATGAAGGCCAACATACCATTTGCCTTCTTCACCGCCTGTTGTACCTGCATGCCAACTTTCAATGACTGATGTACCATGACACCCAGGTCTCGTTGCACCTCCCCTTTTCCTAATCTGTCACCATTCAGATAATATTCTGCCTTCCTGCTTTTGCCACCAAAGTGGATAACCTCACATTTATCTACATTATACTGCATCTGCCATGCATTTGCCCACTCATCTAACATGTCCAAGTCACCCTGTAGCCTCTTGACATCCTCCTCACAGCTCACACCTCCACCCAGCTTAGTGTCATCTGCAAACTTGGAGATATTACATTCAATTCCTTTGTCTAAATCATTCATGTATATTGTAAATTGCTGGGGTCCCAGCACTGAACCTTGCGGTACCCTACTAGTCACTGCCTGCCATTCTGAAAAGGTCCCGTTTATTCCTACTCTTTGTTTCCTGTCTGCCAACCAGTTCTTTAACTACGTCAATACATTACCCGCAATACCATGTGCTTTAATTCTGCACACTAATCTCTTATGTGGGACCTTGTCAAAAGCCTTTTGAAAGTCCAAATACACCACATCCACTGGTTCTCCCTTTTCCACTCTACTAGTTCCATCCTCAAAACATTCTAGAAGATTTGTCAAGCATGTCAGAAATCTTGGAACAATCCTGTCACTGCTTTCCAAATGCGCTGCTATTACATCTTTAATAATTGATTCCAACATTTTCCCCACTACCGATGTCAGGCTAACTGGTCTATAATTCCCTGTTTTCTCTCTCCATCCTTTTTTAAAAAGTGGGGTTACATTAGCTACCCTCCAATCCATAGGAACTGATCCAGAGTCTATAGAATGTTGGAAAATGACCACCAATGCATTCACTATTTCTAGGGTCACTTCCTTAAGTATCTGGGATGCAGACTATCAGGCCCTGGGGATTATCAGCCTTCAATCCCATCAATTGCCTTTACACAATTTCCTAATAAGGATTTCCTTCAGTTCCTCCTTCTCGCTAAACCCTCGCTCCCCTAATATATCCAGAAGGTTATTTGTGTCTTCCTTAGTGAAGACAGAACCAAAGTATTTGTTCAATTGGTCTGCCATTTCTTTGTTCCCCATTATAAATTCACCTGAATCTGACTGCAAGGGCCCTACATTTGTCTTCACAAATCATTTTCTCTTCACGTATCTATAGAAGCTTTTACAGTCAGTTTTTATGTTCCCTGCAAGCTTCCTCTCATACTCTATTTTCCCTCTCCTAATTAAACCCTTTGTCCTCCTCTGCTGAATTCTAAATTTCTCCCAGTCCTCAGGTTTGCTGCTTTTTCTGGCCAATTTATATGCCTCTTCCTTGGATTTAACACTATCCCTAATTTCCCTTGGTAGCCACGGTTGAGCCACCTTCCCCGTTTTATTTTTACGCCAGACGGGGAGTAAAAATAAAACAGGGAAGGTGGCTCAACCGTGGCTTACAATTGTTGAAGTTCATCCATGTGGAGTGGGAAGGGGAGTATCTACTTGCCGTGGTCCATGTCGGAACATATAAAAACATAAGAGTATAAGAAATAGGAGCAGGAATAGGACATTTGACCCCTCGAGCCTGCTCCGCCATTTAATAAGATCATGGACTCAGCTCCACTTCCCTGCCTGCTCCCCATAACCCTTTACTCCCTTATCTCTCAAAAATCTGTCTATCTCTGCCTTAAATATATTCAATGACCCAGCCTCCACAGCTCTCCGGGGAAGAGAATGCCACAGATTTACAACCCTCTGAGAGAAGTAATTCCTCCTCATTTCAGTTTTAAACGGGCGACCCCTTATAGTGAAACTATGGCCCCTAGTTCTAGATTCCCCCACGAGGGGAAATGTCCTCTCTGCGTCCACCTTGTCGAGCCCCTTCATTATCTTATATGTTTCGATAAGATCACCTCTCATTCTTCTGAACTCCAATGAGTAGAGGCCCAACCTCCTCAACCTGTCTTCATAAGTCAACCTCCTCATCTCCAGAATCACCCTAGTGAACCTTCTCTGAATCAAAGCAAATTTCCTTAAATCAGAGACAAAAACTGCACGCAGTACTCTAGGTGTGGCTCACCAATACCCTGTACAGTTGTAGCAGGACTTATCTGCTTTTATACTCTATCCCCCTTGCAATAAAGGCCAACATTCCATTTGCCTTCCTGATTACTTGCTGTACCTGCATACTAACTTTTTGTGTTTCATGCACAAGGATCCCCAGGTCCCTCTGTGCTGTAGCACTTTGCAATTTTTCTCCATTTAAATTATAATCTGCTTTTCTATTTTTTCTGCCAAAGTGGATAACCTCACATTGTCCCACATTGTACACCATCTGCCAAATTTTTGCCCACTTGCTTAGCCTGTCTATATCTCTTTGCAGATTTCTTGTGTCCTCCTCACAATTTGCTTTCCCACCCATTTATCTATCATCAGCAAACTTGGCTACATTTCACTCGGTCCCTTCATTCAAATCATTGACAGAGAATGTAATAGTTGAGGCCCCAGCACCAATCCCTGCAGCACCCCACTAGTTACTGTTTGCCAACCAGAATATGACCCGTTTATCCCAACTCTTTGGTTTCTGTTCGTTAGCTAATCCTCTATCCATGCTAATATATTACCCCCAATCCCGTGAACTTTTATCTTGTGCAGTAACCTTTTCTGTGGCACCTTACCGAATGCCTTCTGGAAATCCAAATCCACCACATACCCTGGTTCCCCCTTATCCACACTGCTTGTTACATCCTCAAAGAACTCTAGCAAATTTGTCAACCACGATGTGCCTTTCATTAAACCATGCTGACTCTGCTTGATTGAATTATGCTTTTCCAAATGTCCTGCTACTGCTTCATTAATAATGGACTCCAGCATTTTCTCAATGCCAGATGTTAAACTAACCCTTCTATAGTTTGCTGCTTTCTGTCTGCCTCCTTTTTTTAATAGGGGTGTTACATTTGCAGTTTTCCAATCCCCTGGGACCTCCCCAGAATCCAGGGAATTTTGGTAGATTGCAACCAATGCATCCACTATCTCTGCAGCCACTTCTTTTAAAGACCCTAGGATGTAAGTCATCAGGTCCAGGGGACTTGTCCGCCTTTAGTCTCATTCTTTTACCAAGTAATACATTAGTGATAGTCATTGTGTTAAGTTCCTTCCTCCCTATCATCATCATCATCATAGGCAGTCCCTCGGAATCGAGGAAAACTTGCTTCCACTCCTGAAGTGAGTTCTTTGATGGCTGAACAGTCCAATACGAGAGCCACAGACTCTGTCACAGGTGGGACAGATAGTCGCTGAGGGAAGGGGTGGGTGGGACTGGTTTGCTGCATGCTCTTTCCGCTGTCTGCACTTGATTTCTGCATGCTCTCGGCGTTGAGACTCGAGGTGCTCAGTGCCCTCTCGGATACACTTCCTCCACTTAGGGCGGTCTTTGGCCAGGGACTCCCAGGTGTCAGTGAGGTTGTCGCACTTTATCAGGGAGGCTTTGAGGGTGTCCCTGTAATGTTTCCGCTGCCCACATTTGGCTCATTTGCCATGAAGGAGCTCCGAGTAGAGCACTTGCTTTAGGAGTCTCGTGTCTGGGGCATGCAGACAATGTGGCCTGCCCAGCCGAGCTGATCGAGTGTGGTCAGTTCTTCAATGCTGGGGATGTTAGCCTGGATGAGGACGCTGATGTTGATGCGCCTGTCCTCCTTGGGGATTTGTAGGATCTTGCGGAGACATCGTTGGTAATATTTCTCCAGCAACTTGAGGTGTCTGCTGTACATGGTCCACATCTCTGAGCCATACAGGAAGGCGGGTATTACTACAGCCCTGTAGACCATGAGCTTTGTGACAGTTTTGAGGGCCTGGTCTTCAAACACTCTTTTCCGAAGGCGGCCGAAGGCTGCACTGGTGCACTGGAGGCGGTGTTGGATCTTGTCGTCGATGCCTGCTCTTGTTGATAGGAGATTCCCGAGATATGGGAAGTGGTCCACGGTGTCCAGGGCCGGGCCGTGGATCTTGATGACTGGGGGGTCAGTGCTGTGCAGTGAGAACAGGCTGGTGGAGGTCCTTTGTCTTATGGATGTTTAGCGTAAGGCCCATGCTTTCGTACGCCTCAGTAAATACGTCGACTATGTCCTGGAGTTCAGCCTCTGTATGTGCACAGACACAGGCGTCGTCCGCGTACTGTAGCTCGACGACAGAGGTTGGGATGGTCTTGGACCTGGCCTGGAGACGGCGCAGGTTGAACAGGTTCCCACTGGTTCTGTAGTTTAGTTCCACTCCAGCGGGGAGCTTGTTGACTGTGAGGTGGAGCATGGCGGCGAGGAAGATTGAGAAGAGGGTTGGGGCGATGACACAGCCCTATTTGACCCCGGTCCGGATGTGGATTGGGTCTGTGATGGATCCACTGGTAAGGATCACGGCCTGCATGTCGTCGTGGAGCAGGCGGAGGATGGTGACGAACTTTTGTGGGCATCCGAAACGGAGGAGGACACTCCATAGACCCTCGCGGTTGACAGTGTCAAAGGCCTTTGTAAGGTCGAAGACGGCCATGTATAAGGGCTGGTGCTGTTCCCTGTATTTTTCCTGTAGCTGTCACGCTGCAAAAATCATGTCCGTTGTGCCCCGGAGGGGACGAAATCCGCACTGTGACTCCGGGAGGAGGTCCTCAGACACGGGAAGAAGACGGTTGAGGAGGACTCTGGCGACGACTTTCCCAGTGGCTGATAGCCGGGAGATTCCCCTGTAGTTGCCATAGTCGGACTCGTCCCCTTTTTTAAAGATGGTCACGGTTATTGCATCTCTGTGATCTCCCGGCATGCTCTCCTCCCTCCAGATGAGAGAGATGAGGTCGTGTATTCGCGCCAGCAGTGCCTCTCTGCCATACTTCAATGCCTCAGCAGGGATTCCGTCCGCACCCGTAGCCTTGTTGTTTTTAAGCTGTCTTATGACTTTTTCAAACCAGTCCTGGTGTTTCCTGGTTGGGTAACCGAGTGTCTCTTCGCAGGCACTGGTTATGAAGGCCTGGATGGCAGACCAAGTGCTGTGGGCATTCTGCGTCTCGGGATCGACAAGGCACACCAGGTTAGCTGTGAGGCTCTGACTGTATAGGGCTCTCTTAGCTGGGTCCTTAAGTGCTCCGGCATTGACTTTTTTGCGACACTGCTTCTGCTGCCCCCTCCGCTTTGGGGCTATGTTGATGTAGATGATGGATCGGATTAGGCGGTGGTCTGTCCAGCAGTCGTCGGCCTGTCATGGCGCGGGTGATGCACACATCCTTGCGATCCCTGGCTCGGATGATGATATAGTCGAGCAGGTGCCAGTGTTTGGAGCGAGGGTCTTGCCACGATGCCTTGTATTTGTCTCTCTGGCGGAACAGGGTGTTGGTGATAACAATTTCCTGTTCTAGACATTTTGTCAGGAGTAGGGTACCGCTGGAGTTGGCTTTCCCTACCCCCTCTCTGCCAATCACGCCCCCCCCCCAGAGGTCCTTGCTAACCCTGGCGTTGAAGTCACCGAGGAGGATCAGTTTGCCGCCCGCGAGGATGCAGGACAGGGGTTTTTTGAGGTTGGTGTAAAAACCCTCTTTGGCCTCATCAGTTGCATCGAGTGTTGGGGCACACGCACTGATGACTGTGGCGCACTGGTTCCGGGATAGGGTGAGTCGAAGAGTCATGAGGCATTCGTTCGCTCCACAAGGGGAGTCTTTAAGGCGGTCGACCAGCTCGTTTTTGATGGTGAAGCCGGCTCCATGGAAGCGGCGTTCTTCCTCTGGTTTCCCTTTCCAGAAGAAGGTGTAACCTCCACCTTGTTCCTTGAGCTGACCTTCCCCTGCCCGCCGGGTCTCGTTTAGGGCAGCGATGTCAATATCAAAGCGTCTAAGATCCCGGGCAACTATGGCGGTGCGGCGTTCCGGCCTGTCACTGTTGGGTTTGTCTATGAGGGTCCTGACGTTCCAGGTCCCGAACTTCATGTTAACGGAGTGGGAGATGCCTGTGTGTGAGTTCTTTTAACGTGTGGTGGTCGTTGCACACCGGTTACCACACGGGCTTAGCTGAGCAAGGTCTTGATCCAGTGGCAAGGGGTCCAAGACGACTGGAGACCAGGCATTGCTATATGGGCCTAGTTGCCTACGGCGAGATGTTGGCAGTAGACTCGGCAGCCGAGGTGGTAGGTCCCTAGTGAGCTCCCCCGCTCCAAACAACTCCCACCAGCTCTCAGCAACTTTCCACCAACCTCCCCAACCTCCTCCCTCCCGCTGTCTAAACCTCTCCTAACCAAATAGACCCTAATAGGGGGGTCTAAGCACGTAAACCCAAACCCTTACCCCTTACCTTAATCCCAACCCAGCGAGACCCACGAGCTCGGGCCATTCGGGCCTACCTCAGGCTTTCCACCACATCACTCATCGACGTCCTCGACGACCTCCGGCGACCTCCGGCAATCACCGACGACCTCTGGCGCGTCTCACGAGTTCGGGCCATCTGGGCCTACCTCAGGCTTCCCACCACATTACCCATCGGCGACCTCCAACGACCTTCGGCAACCTCCAGCAACCAACGACGTTCCCCGATGACCTCCGGCAAACTCCGGAGGCGGCGCCCTTGACCTGGACCTGGCTATCAGGCCTCCACCCCCACTCCAGCGATGATCAGAACACCTCCAGTGACGGTGGATGGGCCTCTCCTTCCTCCCTATAGCCCTTTGATTATCCACTATTGGGATGTTTTTAGTGTCTTCTACCTTGAAGAACAATACAAAATATTTGTTCAAAGTCTCTGCCATTTCCCTGTTCCCCATTATTAATTCCACAGTCTCATCCTCTAGTGGACCAACAGTTACTTTTGCCACTCTTTTCCTGTTTATGTATCTGCAGAAACTCTTGCTATCTGTTTTTATATTTTGTGCTGGTTTACTTTCATAATTTATCTTTCCTCTCCATTTTTTTTTGTCATTCTTTGCTGGCTTTTAAAAGTTTCCCAATCCTCTGGCCTCTCACTAGTCTTGGCCATATTGTATACCCTTGTTTTCAATTTGATATCATCCTTTATTTCCTTAGTTAGCCACGGATAGTTATCCCTTCTCTTATAGTCTTTCCTTCTCATTGGGATATATTTTTGTTGAGAGTTATGAAATATCTCTTTAAATGTCTGCCACTCTTCATCGACCGTCCCACACTTTAATCTATTTTCCCAGCCCACTTTAGCCAACTCTGCCCTCACACCTTTGTAGTCTCCTTTGTTTAGGACACCAGTTTGAGATCCAACTTTCTCACTCTCCAACTGAATTTGAAATTCAACCATGTTATAGTCACTCTTTCCTAGAGGATCCTTTACTTGGAGATTGTTTATTAATCCTGTCTCATTACACAGTACCAGATCTAAGATAGCCTGCTCCCTGGTTGGTTCCGCAACGTACTGTTCGAGGAAACTATCCCGGATACACTCTATGAACTCTTCCTCAAGGCTACCCTTGTCCAATCAATATGAAGGTTAAAATCGCCCATGATTATTGCCGTTCCTTTTTTACAAACTTCCATTATTTCTTGATTAATATGCTGTCCAACAGTGTAGCTACTTTTAGGGGGCCTATAGATTACTATCGATAACTCCACCAGCGACTCTTCCCCAAAAGCCAACAACATAGGTAGAACTAGGAATGATGTTCTGCTGAGAGAGTTTGAGAAGTTAGAGTCAAAATTAAAAAGCAGAACCTCAAAGGTAATAATCTCTCGATTGTTAAGTGAGCCACGTGCCAATTGGCATAGGGATGAACAGATTAGAGGGTTAAATGCATGGCGCAAAAAGTGGTGTGGGAGGCAGGGGTTTTTGCTTCGTGTGACACTGGCACCAGTACTGGGGAAAGAGGCAGCTGTTCCTTTGGGTTGGGCTCCACTTGAAACAGGCTGCGACCAGTGTCCTAGCAAATCGAATAACCAGGGCAGTAGACGGGGCTTTGAACTAATGAAGGGGGGGTGGGAGGATTCAGGAAAGAGTGAATTTAAAAGCAGTGAGAGAAATGTCAAGGCTCTGGAGCAAAGCAGAGTTTTGGGTAAAAATCAACAGAGTGGGTCAGGAAGGGACAGAGAAAGTAACAAAGGTAATCGGGCATTAGTGACTAAGGTGACATCAGGAAAAAAATAGAAAAAAGTCAAAGCTGAAGGCACTATATCTGATTGTGTGAAGCATTCGCAACAAAATAGATGAATGAATAGCACAAATAGAAATTAATAGGTTTGATCTAATAGCCATTACAGAGACGTGGTTGCAAAGTGACCAAGGTTGGGAACAAAATATTACAGGATACTTAACTTTTAGAAGAGATGGGCAAAATAGAAAAAGAGGGCTAGCCCCGATAATAAAGGATGGGACAAAGATAGTCGAGAGAAAGGACCTTAGCTCCTAAAATCAAGAAGCAGAATCAGTTTGGGTGGAGCTAAGAAAAACAAGGGGCAGAAAATATTGATGGGAGTTGTTTATTGGCCCCCAAACAGTGGTTGTAATGTAGGGTAGGGTTTAAATCAGGAGATTAGAGGCGCATGTAGTAAGGGTAATATAGTAATCATGGACGACTTTAATCTATATATAGATTGGGCAAACCAGATTTGCAGTACAGGTGCAGCGCCTAAAATCCGGAACCCTCGGGACTGAGGCCATTCCGGATTCTGGGCTTTTCCGGACTTTTGATTTGCTTTCTGATGTCACGGGTATTTCCAAGTTTTGGAACATCAGAAAGGTGGGGGGGGTCCCGCCGAGGAGCTGTTCAGGCCGTCCGGCCCCATCGAGGCGGTAATCGGGCAGGGTCCCATTGAGGAGGTTGTCAGGCGGGCCGGCGTGAAAGCCCCGATGTAAGGGCAGTGGCGGTGAGGAGAGCGGGGTGAGGAGAGCGGGGTGAGGAGAGCGGGGTGAGGAGAGCGGGATGAGGGGGTGAGGAGAGCGGGGTGAGGGGGTGAGGGGGTGAGGAGAGCGGGGTGAGGAGAGCGGGGTGAGGAGAGCGGGGTGAGGAGAGCGGGGTGAGGTGAGGAGGGTGAGGTGAGGGGGTGAGGAGAGCGGGATGAGGGGGTGAGGAGAGCGGGGTGAGGGGGTGAGGAGAGTGGGGTGAGGTGAGGGGGGTGAGGAGAGCGGGGTGAGGAGAGCGGGGTGAGGAGAGCGGGGTGAGGTGAGGGGGGTGAGGTGAGGGGGTGAGGAGAGTGGGATGAGGGGGTGAGGAGAGCGGGGTGAGGGGGTGAGGAGAGCGGGGTGAGAGGGTGAGGAGAGCGGGGTGAGGGGGTGAGGAGAGCGGGGTGAGGAGAGCGGGGTGAGGTGAGGCCCGAGGTCGGGCAGCGGTGGGGCCCCGTGGCCGTCAGGGTCAGTAGGTCCAAATACCGGAAAATCTGTCGGATTCTGGATGACCCTGCCACCGATCGTCCCGGAGTCCAGATTCCGGAACATTCTCACCTGTAATAGTGTGGCGGATGAATTCATGGAATGTATAAAAGACAGTTTTCTAGATCAGTATGTTGAGGAACCAACTAGGGAACAAGTTATTTTAGAACAAGTATTGTGCAATGAGAAAGGGTTAACTAATAACCTTATTGTAAATGGATCCTTAATATGATAGCATTTTATATTAAGTTTGAAAGTGATTTAGTTAAATCCAAAACTAGGATCTTAAATCTAAACAAAGCAAACTACACAGGTATGAGGGGCGAGTGGGCTCAGGTAGATTGGGAAACTACATTAAAAGGTATGACAGTAAATAAGCAATGACTAGCATTTAAAGAAATAATAATAATTTACAACAAATATACATTCCTTTAAGGCACAACCCCCTTCCACCAGGAAAAATGGTCCAACCATGGCTAACAAGAGAAGTTAAATATAGTATTAAATCAAGGGAAGGGGCTTATAATTTTGCCAAAAAGAGCAATAAGTCTGAGGATTGGGAGGATTTTAGAATTCAGCAAAGGAGAACAATGAAATTCATAAAGAAAGGGAAAATAGAATATGAGAGTGAACTAGCGAGAGACATAAAAACAGACGGTAAAATCTTCTAGAGGTATGTAACAAGGAAAAGATTAGCGAAAAAAAATATGGGTCCCTCACAGGCTGAGAGGGGAGAAATTATAATGGAGAATAAGGAAATGGCAGAAAAATTAAACTGATACTTTCTGTCTGTCTTTACGGAAGAAGACACAAAAAATAGAGGAGAACCAAAGATCTAGCGAGAATGAGGAACTGAAAGAAATTAGTATTAGGAAAAAAATAATACTGGAGAAATTAATGGGACTGAAAGCCAATAAATCCCCTGGACCTGATGGCCTACATCCTAGGGATTTGGAAGAGGTGGCTATAAAAATAGTGTAAGCATTGGTTGTCATCTTCCAAAATTCCGCAGATTCTCAGAACGATTCCCATGGATTGGAAGGTAGCAAATGTAACCACACTATTTAAAACTACAGACCAGTTAGTCTGACATCAGTAGTAGGGAAAATGCTAGAATCTATTATTAAGGACGTGGTAACAGGGCACTTAGAAAATAATAATAGGATTGGGCAGAGTCAACACGGACTTATGAAAGGGAAATCATGTTTGATAAACCTGTTAGAGTTTTTTGAGGTTCTAACCAGCAGAATGGATAAGGGGGAACCAGTGGATGTGGTGTATTTGGATTTGCAGAAGGCATTCGACCAAATGTCATATATACAAGTTTGCTGATGACACAAATCTAGGTGGGAATGCGAGGAGAACGAAAAGAGACTTCAGGCTAAGTGAGTGGGCAGGTCCATGGCAAATGGAATATAATGTGGAGAAATGTGAAGTTACCCACTTTGGTCGGAAAAATAGAAACACAGTATTTTTAAATGGTGAGAGATTTGGAAATGTTGGTGTTCAGAGGGACCTGGGCGCCCTTGTACACAAATCACTGAAAGTTAACATGCAGGTACAGTAGGCAATTAAGAAAGCAAATGGTATGTTGGCCTTTATTACAAGAGGATTTGAGTATGAGCAAAGGGGGCCGAAATTATTCCTTCCCTTAAGACCTGTTATCGCCGGAAATCGGCAGCCACACTGCGGAGTGCCGCTCCTGTGGTATCCTGGCGGTGACCTGCTCCCCCCACTACTGCTCCGCTGCCGCCAATCCATCCGAAGCGCATCATCAGACTGCGCACTGCCGATGATCCCTCCCCCAATCACAAATAACCGCCGAGAAAATCTTGCTGCCGCCGCTCGGTACCACCAACAGCTTTTTCTGCCGGTGCACTGAGCTTGGAGTGCTTCTAAAATGGCGGTGCCGCTGTCATTAAAGGGGAGGACCTACTGCCTTGGGCTTTTTTGTCAGCCAACTGCCATGTCGGGCCAACAATTATGCCCCCAGGTTCAGGGTGCCAGGCTGCCTTTTAGCGGCCCGGCCGAAACCCTCTGTGGTGACCCAGTGGACCAAACTTAAAGAATGGCAATGATCTCCCCTTTAAGTGAAGGGGAGAGGCATGGTGACATGGCACCGTGATGATGTCATCAGCACTATGCTGATGACTGACAGCGACGGACATTCCATCCGCCCCCAACTTCCACTCCTTCAGTGTGCGAACTTATGCTCACCACCACATATCTGCACCCATTATGACCAACTTCCAGTTGCTGGAAAAAAAAGCGAAAGAGCGGAACTTCGCTCAAGAGGCCATCGTATCATCCGCGCTGGTAAAAATAGACGAAACACGGTCGGCAATTTCGGCAATTTCGGCACCAAGATATCTTATTGAAATTATATAGGGCCCTGGTGAGATCACACTTGTGTGTAGTTTGGTCTCCTTACCAAAGGAAGGATATTCTTGCCATAGAGGGAGTGCAACGAAGATTCACCAGACTAATCCCTGGGATGGGGGGATTGTCCTACGAGGAGAGATTGAGTAGACGACGCCTATATTCTCCAGAGTTTAGAACAATGAGAGGTGACCTCATTGAAATATACAGAATTCTTACAGGTCTTGACAGGGTAGATGCAGGGAGGATGTTTTCCCGGGCTGGGGAATATAGAACCAGGGGTCACAGTCTCAAAATAAGGGGTCAGCCATTTAGGACTGAGATGAGGAGAAAGTTCTTCATTTAGGTAATGAGTCTTTGGAATTCTCTACCTCAGAGAGCTGTGTAAGCTCAGTCGTTGAGTATATTCAAGACAGAGATCGCTAGATCTCTTTGGATATTAATGGAATGAAGGAATATGTGGATAGTGCAGGACAGTGGAGTTAGAATCATAGAATCATAGAAATTTACAGCATGGAAGGAGGTCATTATGGCCCATTATGTCCGTGCCAGCCAACTAAGAGCTATCCAGCCTAATCCCATTTTCCAGCTCTTGGTCCATAGTCCTGTAGGTTACGGCACTTTGTGCACATCCAAGTATTTTTTAAATGTGGTGAGGGTTTCTGCCTCTACCACTCTTTCAGGCAGTGAGTTCCAGATCCCCGCCACCCTCTGGATGAAGAAATTAACTTCATAACTCCTCTAAACCTCCCTCCAATTACTTTCAATCTATGTCCCCTGGTTGTTGACTGCTCTGCCAAGGGAAACAGGTCCTTCCTATCCACTCTATCCAGACCCCTCAGAATTTTATACACCTCAATCAGTTCTCCCCTCAGCCTCCTCTGTTCCAAAGAAAACAGACCCAGCATCTCCAATCTTTCCTCATAGCCAAAATTCGCCAGTCCAGACAACATTATTGTAAATCTCCTCTGCACCCTTTCTAGTGCAATCACATCCTTCCTGTAATGTGGTGACCAGAACTGCATGCAGTACTCCAGCTGTGGCCTAACCAGTGTTTTATACAGTTCAAGCATAACCTCCTTGCTCTTGTATTCCATGCCTCAACTTATAAAGGTAAATATTCCATATGCCTTCTTAACCACCTTATCGACCTGGCCTGCTACCTTCAGGGATCTCGACCTGCACTCCAAGGTCCCTCTACACTTTTCAGTGTCATACCATTTAATGTGTATTCCATTGCCTTGTTAGATCTCCCAGATGCATTACCTCACACTTATCTGGATTGAATCCGGAGTTAAGGTAGAAGATCAACCATGACCTTATTGAATGGCGGAGCAGGCTCGAGGGGTCAAATAGCCTACTCCTGCTCTTATTTTCTTATGTTCTTATGTTAACCCGCTGTCAAAACGCACACACCTGCATTTCCCAGTGTCGGGTCTGCCAGCACTGTAGGCTCAACAGGCAGTAGAGGGGAAACCAATTCAAATCACTAATGGCTTGTTTACAGCCATTTAATAACGCTTTTTTTCCCAGCTTTTTAATTTTCACAGGTCTCCCACAGGTTTACATAACAACATAAGAACATAAGAAATAGGAACAGGAGTAGGCCATACGGCCCCTCGAGCCTGCTCTGCCATTTAATACGATCATGGCTGATCCGATCATGGACTCAGCTCCACTTCCCTGCCCGTTCTCCATAACCCCTTAATCCCTTATCGTTTAAAAAGCTGTCTATTTCTGTCTTAAATTTATTCAATGTCCCAGCTTCCACAGCTCTCTGAGGCAGCGAATTCCACAGATCCACACCCTCTGAGAAAATAAATTTCACCTCATCTCAGTTTTAAATAGGCGGCCCCTTATTCTAAGATCATCCCTCTAGTTCGAGTCTCTTCTACCAGTGGAAGCATCCTCTCTGCATCCACCGTGTCTAGCCCCCTCATAATCTTATATGTTTCGATAAGATCAACTCTCATTCTTCTGAATTCCAATGAGTAGAGACTCAACCTACTCAAACTTTCCTCATAAATCAACCTTCTCATCTCCGGAATCAATCTAGTGAACCTTCTCTGAACTGCCTCCAAAGCAAGTATATCCTTTCGTAATTATGGAAACCAAAACTGCACGCAGTATTCCAGGTGTGGCCTCATCAATACCCTGTACAACTGTAGCAAGACTTCCCTGCTTTTATACTCAATCCCCTTTGCAATAAAGGCCAAGATTCCATTGGCCTTCCTGATCACTTGCTGTACCTGCACACTAACCTTTTGTGTTTCATGCACAAGTACCCCCAGGTCCCGCTGTATTGCAGCACTTTGCAATCTTTCTCCATTTAAATAATAACCTGCTCTTTGATTTTTTTTCTGCCAAAGTGCATGACCTCACACAGTCTAACATTATACTCCATCTGCCAAATTTTCACCCATTCACTTAGCCTGTCTATGTCCTTTTGCAGATTTTTTGTGTCCTCCTCACACATTGCTTTTCCTCCCACCTTTGTATCATCAGCAAACTTGGTTACGTTACACTCGGTCACTTCCTCCAAGTCGTTAATATAGATTGTAAATAGTTGGGGTCCCAGCACTGATCCCTGTGGCACCGCACTGGTTACTGATTGCCAACCCGAGAATGAATCATTTATCCCGACGCTTTGTTTTCTGTTAATTAGCCAATCCTCTATCCAGGCTAATATATTACCCCCAACCCCGTGAACTTTTATCTTGTGCAGTAACCTTTTATGTGGCACCTTGTCAAATTCCTACTGTATCTCAACCTTGTCTGTGAATCTGGGGCAGAAGGTCAATGGCCATTGAATCAGCTGATGAGTTGACAGCTTCAAATGTCAATTATCACTAGAGAAAAAGTACTAAGCAAACTAATGGGACTAAAGGTAGACAAGTCCCCTGGACCTGATGGCCTGCATCCTCAGGTCTTAAAAGAGCTGGCTGCAGAGATAGTGGATGCATTGGTTGTAATCAACCAAAATTCCTTGGATTCTGGAGAGATCCCAGCAGACTGTAAAACTGCAAGTGTAACGGTCCTATTTAAGAAAGGAGGGAGACAGAAAACAGGAAACTATAGACCAGTTAATTTATTATCTGTCATTGGGAAAATTCCAGAGTCCATCATTAAGGAAGTAGTAGCAGGACATTTAGAAAATTATAATGCAGTCAATCAGAGTCAGCATAGTTTTATGAAAGGGAAATCATGTTTAACAAATTTGCTGCAGTTCTCTGAGGATGTGACGAGCAGGGTGGATAAGGGGGAACTAGTAGCTATTGTCTACTTGGATTTCCAGAAAGCATTTGATAAGGTGCCACGTAAAAGGGTACTGCACAAGATAAGAGCTCACGGGGTTGGGGGTAATATATTAGCGTGGATAGAGGATTGGCTAACTAACAAAAAAAGAAAGTTGGGATAAATGGGTCATTTTCAGGTTGGCAAACTGTAATTAATGGAGTGCCACAGGGATCAGTGCTGGGGCTTCAACTATTTATAATTAATATTAATGACTTGGATGAAGGGACCTAGTGTAATGCAGCCAAGTTTGCTGATGATACAAAGATGGGTGGGAAAGCAAATTGTGAGGAGGACACAAAAAATCTGCAAAAGGACATAGACAGGCTAAGTGAGTGAGCAAAAATTTGCCAGATGGAGTATAATGTGGGAAAATGTGAGGTTATCTACTTTGGTAGGAAAAATAAAAAAGCAAATTATTATTTAAATGGGGAGAGATTACAAAATGCTGCGGTACAGAGGGATCTGGGGGTCCTTGTACATGAAACACAAAAAGTTAGCATGCAGGTACAGCAAGTAATTAGGAAGGCAAATGGAATGTTGGCCTTTATTGCAAGGGGGATGGAGTATAAAAATAGGGAAGTCCTGCTACAACTGTACAGGGCATTGGTAACACCACACCTGGAGTACTGCATACAGTTTTGGTCTCCTTATTTAAGGAAGGATATACTTGCATTGAAGGCAGTTCAGAGAAGGTTCAGAAGGTTGATTCCTGAGATGAGGGGGTTGTCATATGAAGGACAGTTGAGCAGGTTGGGCCGATACTCATTGGAGTTTAGAAGACTGAGAGGTGATCTTATTGAAATGTATAAGATTCTGAGGGAGCTCAACACGGTAGATGCAGAGAGGTTGTTTCCCCTCGTGGGGGAATCTAGAACTAGGGGGCATAGTTACAGAATAAGGGATCGCCCATTTAAACGGAATTGCGGAAGAATTTCTTCTCTCAGAGAGTCGTGAATCTTTGAAATTCTCTACCAAGAGAGCTGTGGAGGCTGGGTCATTTAAGGTGGAGATAGACAGATATTTGAATGATAAGGGAGTCAAGAGTTATGGGGAATGGGTGGGGAAGTGGAGTTGAGGCCAGGATCAGATCAGCCATGATCTTATTGAATGACGGAGCAGGCTCAAGGTGGCCAAATGGCCTATTCCTGCTCCTATTACTTATGTTCTTATGTTCAAAGTTCCCAGCTGATTCAGATATCTTCCCTTAACCAATAGCTTCTCTAAACTGCATTTCCACTACAGATTCACCAGGCTGCAAGTCTTTACACATGTCTCCATGGACTCTGACCTCATTACCTCTCTCATCATTGACAGATCGCTTCTGTCATTTCTACTTGACCTGCCATCTATTCCATCAGCATGGGTGCAATTTATAGCATCTCACCTTGGCCCTCAGAATCTGACCATGATCATCCCCAACACCAGTATCACCAGGCACACCAGCAGCACCAACAACAACACCAACCTTGTATGCAATCACCTGATGCTGCACAGGACAGAGGGTTTCAGCACCCGACCACAGTACGGCCCGAGACACCATGGCCACATTTACTTCACTTGATGCTCTGCAACCTGGTTGCCACATGATATGCCAGGTTGGCACCACCCCACAGCCACAACATAATGCAACCCTACAGTGCCCATCCATTTCTTTTACACTCATCAGCATTGCGGTGTGTATAGTTATGTCTCGCCATTCACTACAACTCACTAAGCCACTTCCAAAGGTGCACACAAATCTGTCCAAGAGGGCAATGTGTTGAACATGAAGTTTTCAATGTTTGACAACACATTAACAGAAACTTCACATGAACATTGGATAAAACAGACAAATGTTGTTAGTTGGTATGATTGGAGTAGGATGAGGGTGAGTGTGAGGGGTCGCTAATGAGATGGGAAGTGATAATTTAGATAGAGAGAGAGGGATGGGTGGAGGTGCAAGCTAAGTTGGTGTGAGAAAGGATGCGCAGGGGTAGAGTAGGGAAGGCAGAGTGATGGGGATGTGATGAGTGGCACAGCAGGATGAGGTTGAGTGTGGCTTTGCAGTAATGTTTCGTGATCTACTCAGATCATTGAAAGGTTTGTGCCACTGCAACCTGGTTCTCCTGACAACATCCCTGCTTGTGCCCTCCTGTGCAATGTGCAACTAAACTGCGTTGGTGTCCTAGGGAGGTCTTTTCTGCCCATTGGAGTCTGGTTGCAGCCGTGCACCTCTGTGCAGTGCTTGTCACTGTTTGCAGCACCTCAATGCTGTAGAACACTGACAGCACAAATGTCAAAGTAAATTTGCACATGGTCCCTTTAAGGAAACTGCTTGATGATGCGTCATAAATGATGTCATCAGACCCGCTTCCTTCAATTGGCCGGGAAACGCGCTGGGCGGGTTTAACAAGCCCAATCAGGGGAAAATGATATCGGCGGCCAGGATGGAGATACAGTGGGGCTGCAACCTTCCACCGACGTGCCCGCCACGGACCCACCGAGGCAGGGAAAAGCACGGCCGAGGTTTCTCCTATTACATTCGGTGCACCTCCTATCACTTGTGCAAACAGTTGTCTTCATAGTTTGTTGTTGAACCATCAAATCACTTTATTTTTTCACTATATTTTTCAGTAACTGAAATTTCCAATATCCAAAATAATGGGGGAGGAATTGCCCTTTTTTATAGCCCCATTAGCGCCTCTGGGGAGCACTAATGGGGCAGAGGAGACATATTGCCCAGCGGAGGGGGTCGCTACTGGAAATTGCCCGGGAGTTTGCGGAGATGTTGCAACTGCAACGCGCCCTGCCTCGCAACACAGTTCACGCCCCCAAGCCACTGCACAACCACTGATGACTACTCAGCCCCCTCCCCCTGCGCTAATCTCTTAACGCCCCATGGGGGAAATTGCCCCACATTCCGCGGTCGCGAAGCAGGCTAATATCTGCTCTCGGGGCGCTCCTAAAAGGGGAGGACACCAGTGCCCCAGGCTGCCATCTTTTTTTTATTGCCGACTCTCGGGTTGGCTCAATGGTGGTGGCCCTAGCGTGGTCTGAGCCACCATTGTGCAGCCCGGCACTGCTGTTTGGGAGCCGGGCTGCAGGTCCGGTCGCATGCTGTCCTAATGGCCTGGTGGAGGCCATCAGAGGGCGAGCAGAGTGCACAGCAGCCGTCCCCTTTAATCGAAGGGGATGGGCATTGAAGTGCATCAATGCTACATGGAGCACCCATGTAGCCCTAACCTCAGCACCCCAGTAGCGCCCTGGTTACCGCCCCAAAGGAAGTGGAGCATGTGAGATTGTGCTCCGCTTCCTTTGAGGAGCGGTAATGACAATTCCGCGGCAGGGGCGGGTCCCAGCTGCAGAATGTTACTGCCCCCGAACGGAGTGCAGGGCAATTTCGCCCCCAATGTTTTTAATAAAGTAAAACATTTTTAAAATTACATTTCTCACAATAATAAGTTTAAATTTGTCTGTTGAATTGTTACCTTTAGTACCTCCATTAAAATCTTTACAGGAAACTTTTACCCGCCCCCAAAAGCCTCGGCTGGAATATTGTGGAGAAAAGCATGTTGGGGGCAGGAGGGGCTACAAGGGACTGATTTGCATGTGAGGCCTTGGTTTCCCGCCAGCCAGGTAGGGTAGGCCTTCGGCTGAACAGAGGAGAGAGGGAGGGTTCGCGTGAGGGCCGGGCCACTAAATGGATCGGGGTTGAGGAGGGAGAGAGGATCAGGGTTCTGGCAGACGATTGGGGTGCCAGGCTGATGATTGGTGGGGTATACAACCGAGGATCGGGAGCCGGACAAACAATTGGTGGAGCGTAGACGACCGGGGATCAGGGTCAGGGAGAGGATGAGGGTGGAGGGGAGAGAGGATGAGATTATCGGGCTCGGCAGATGATCAGGGTGGGGGGTGGGGAGAGAGGATCAGGGATTGGGCCAGGGAAAGTATTGGGGGGGTGGGGGGTTGACCAACAATCAGGGGTCGGGCCATGCCATTAAAAGGATGGGGGTTCGGGCAGAAATCGGGGCTGGATGATTGGGGTGGGTGAAGAGAAGATCGGGCCTGGCCACCAGAAGATCGTGGCCAACCTCAGCATTATCGTTGGGGTGGGGGAGGGCTGGGGGGATAGGTCTTCGATTCCAGAGGGAAGATTAGGTAAAGGCCTGGATTCAGGATGTCGGTATAAAGCCATTTACCTTCTGGATGCAGCAGTCCCCATCTTGCTTTAACTGCCGCGGTTTCACAAATTGTGTGAAACCCGCCCGCATTTAAAAACAAGATTAAAAAAAAGGCTCCCAGCCTCATTATAATATTTACATTGACATTCCGCCCCCTGGAAGTAGATTGGTCGCACACACCCATCCAGTCTCCATCAAAACCAGAAGTGGGCGGGAATCCCATTTTTAACAATTTAACTACCCCCATGCTCCAAACCCACCCATTTTGTTAGGTTAAAATTCCCAATACCCACCCCACACCAAGCTTGGACTTGATAACCGAGAAATTCAATCGGGTCAGCTGATTTTATAGGCATGAAACAGGTGCCCAAGATTCCAATTTTGTGGCCAGCACCTGCCAAAGAAATAAGGGATGTGTGCAGCAGTTATCATGGGCGACTTTAATCTACATATTGATTGGGCTAACCTAACTGGTGGCAATGCGGTGGAGGAGGATTTCCTGGAGTGTATTAGGGATAGTTTTCTAGACCAATATGTCGAGGAACCAACTAGAGGGCTGGCCATCCTAGACTGGGTGATGTGTAATGAGAAGGGACTAATTAGCAATCTTGTTGTGCGAGGCCCCTTGGGGAAGAGTGACCATAATATGGTAGAATTCTTTATTAAGATGGAGAGTGACACAATTAATTCGGAAACTAGGGTCCTGTACTTCAGAAAAGGTAATTTTGATGGTATGAGATGTGAATTGGCTAGATTAGATTGGCAAATGATACTTAAAGGGTTGACGGTGGATAGGCAATGGCAAACCTTTAAAGATCATATGGATGAACTTCAACAATTGTACATCCCTGTCTGGAGTAAAAATAAAACGGGGTAGGTGGCTCAACCATGGCTAACAAGGGACATTAAGGATAGTGTTAAATCCAAGGAACAGGCATACAAATTAGCCAGAAAAAGCAGCAAGCCGGAGGACTGGGAGAAATTTAGAATACAGCAGATGAGGACAAAGGGTTTAATTAAGAGGGGGAAAATAGAGTACGAGAGGAAGCTTGCCAGAAACATAAAAAATGACTGCAAAAGCTTCTATAGATATGTGAAGAGAAAAAGATTAGTGAAGACAAACGTAGGATCCTTGCAGTCAGATTTGGGTGAATTTATAATGGGGAACAAAGAAATGGCAGACCTATTTAACAAGTACTTTGGTTCTGTCTTCACAAAGGAAGACACAAATAACCTTCCGGATGTACTAGGGGACCGAAGGTCTAGTGCAGAGGAGGAGGAACTGAAGGATATCCTTATAAGGCGGGAAATTGTATTGGGGAAATAGACGGGATTGAAGGCCGATAAATCCCCAGAGCCTGATAGTCTACATCCCAGAGTACTTAAGGAAGTGGCCCTAGAAATAGTGGATGCATTGGTGATAATTTTCCAACAGTCTATCGACTCTGGATCAGTTCCTATGGACTTGAGGGTTGCTAATGTAACACCACTTTTTTAAAAAGGAGGGAGAGAGAAAACGGGTAATTATATACCAGTTAGCCTGACATCAGTAGTGGGGAAAATGTTGGAATCAATCATTAAGGATGAAATAGCAGCGCATTTGAAAAGCAGTGATAGGATTGGTCCAAGTCAGCATGGATTTATGAAAGGCAAATCATGCTTGACAAATCTTCTGGAATTTTTTGAGGATGTAACTAGTAGAGTGGACAAGGGAGAACCAGTGGATGTGGTGTATTTGGTCTTTCAAAATGCTTTTGACAAGGTCCCACACAAGAGATTGGTGTGCAAATTGAAAGCGCATGGTATTGGGGGCAATGTACTGACATGGATAGAGAACTGGTTGGCAGACAGGAAGCAGAGAGTCGGGATAAACGGGTCCTTTTCAGAATGGCAGGCAGTGACTAGTGGAGTGCCACATGGCTCAGTGCTGGGACCCCAGCTATTTACAATATACATCAATGATTTAGATGATGGAATTGAGTGTAATATCACCAAGTTTGTAGATGACACTAAACTGGGTGGCGGTGTGAGCTGTGAGGAGGATGCTAAGAGGCTGCATGGTGACTTGGACAGGTTAGGCGAGTGGGCAAATGCATGGCAGATGCAGTATAATGTGGATAAATGTGAGGTTATCCACTTTGGGGGCAAAAACACGAAGGCAGAAGATTATCTGAATGGTGGCAGACTAGGAAAAGGGGAGGTGCAGCGAGACCTGGGTGTCATGGTTCATCAGTCATTGAAAGTGGGCATGCAGGTACAGCAGGCGGTGAAGAAGGCAAATGGTATCTTGGCCTTCATAGCTAGGAGATTTGAGTATAGGAGCAGGGAGGTCTTATTGCAGTTGTACAGGGCTTTGGTGAGGCCTCACCTGGAATATTGTGTTCAGTTTTGGTCTCCTAATCTGAGGAAGGACGTTCTTGCTATTAAGGGAATGTAGCGAAGGTTCACCAGACTGATTCCAGGGATAGCTGGACTGACATATGAGAAGAGACTGGATCAACTGGGCCTTTATACACTGGAGTTTAGAAGGATGAGCGTGGATCTCATAGAAACATATAAGATTCTGACTGGACTGGACAGGTTATGTCATGTATCTTACATTATTATATATAACTGTATCCTAACATGCTATACATGACTGTAATAAGATATGACCTGTAACCACCAGCATACCTTACCACCAGGGGTGCACTTGCAAGAGACAGGTATATAAGGACAGGTCTCAGGCAAGTGCAGCATGCCAGAGCTGTGAAATAAAGATGCAGGTCCAGAGTGACCTTGACTTCACTACATGCCTCGTGTGAATCTGTACTGAGGGGACAGGACTTTACAGTGGCGATGAGTTACGGGATTACAGAATCCAAACAACGGATCAGATGAAAAGTACAATGCGGGAGACAATTGGGATGACTTTATAGAAAGGCTCCAGCAAAGCTTTGTAACCAAAGACTGGTTAGGCGATGATAAGGCAGACAAGAGAAGAGCCCATCTCTTGACCAGCTGTGGCTCGAAAACATACGCTTTAATGAAGGATTTGTTGGCACCCGAGAAACCAGCAAGCAAGTCGTTTGAAGAATTGAGCACACTGGTAAGAGCCCACCTGAAGCCAGCGAGCAGCCTACACATGGCCAGACACAGGTTCTA
Source organism: Pristiophorus japonicus (assembly GCF_044704955.1). Taxonomy (NCBI): domain Eukaryota; kingdom Metazoa; phylum Chordata; class Chondrichthyes; family Pristiophoridae; genus Pristiophorus; species Pristiophorus japonicus. The sequence continues at coordinate 267,106,380 of NC_091982.1, read as the reverse complement.
CAACTACAGACGCTGTGTGGGCCAGAGCATACCTGACTTCGTGGCGGTACTTCGGAGGTTGGCTAGTTTATGTGAGTTCTCCGATGAACTGAGGAGAGAAATGCTGAGAGACTTTTTCTTTGAAGGAATAGGCCACGCAGGCATATTCCGAAAGCTCATAGAGACCAAGAACCTGATCTTAGAGGCAGCAGCACTGGTTGCACAGACATTCTTGGTAGGGGAAGAAGAAACGAGATTGATTTACAATGCAGGTACGACAACTAACGAAATATCGGAACAAGAAGTTCACAGCACTAAACAAGCTGCTACCCCCACACACAGACAAAACTGGGAGAACAGGCTCTCGACAGCAGGCAGAAGCCATCAAGGGCCATAGGAATGGCCGTTCACACCTCATCAACCCACAATGCGATCAATCAACTACAAACTGAGAGAAGCTCAAGAGAGATCAGCCAGACGCAGCTCACTCTTTGGGAACACTTTAAACAATGGAACAGGTCTGTGCTGGAGGTGTGGGGGTGGGCACTCGTCATGGGGATGTCAATTTCAGCAGGCTGTTTGCAGAAATTGTGAATATACAGGGCATTTGGCCCGCATGTGCAAAAAAACGGCAGTTCGGCTGGTATACGAATCGGATGGGTCGGAAAGCGGACCAGAAGATGGTGGGGACAGTACCCGGGACACCGATGTACAGCGGGTCAACACGATCAATGACCGCTGCTCCTACAACAGGACGCCTCCTATAATGATGAGGAGCCTACTCAACGGGATATCTGTCAACATGGAGCTGGATACAGGAGCGAGTCAATCTCTCATGGGCGCTCAACAATTTGAACAACTGTGGCCACATAAAAGAGACAGACCAAAACTCACAAGGCTCGACACCACACTAAGGACCTATACCAAAGAAATCATACTAGTCCTCGGCAGCGCCATGCTCTCTGTCACACACAAAGGGACAGTGAACCGACTTCCCCTGTGGATTGTCCCCGGAGACCCTCCAGCACTGCTCGGGAGGAGCTGGCTGGCAAAACTAAACTGGAAATGGGATGATGTCCATGCCATGTCATGAGAGGAACGGACCTCCTGCTCATCAGTTATAAAGCGATTTGAACATCTCTTTCAGCCAGGTGTGGGCACTTTCAAAGGGGCCAAAGTCAAAATCTTCATCACACAGGATGCTAGACCGGTCCATCACAAGGCCAGAGCTGTACCCTATGTGATGAGGGAAAAGATTGAACATGAACTAGACAGGCTTCTGCGGGAAGGCATTACATCAACTGTGGAATTTAGCGACTAGGCATGTCCCATCGTCCCAGTCATGAAGCCTGATGGATCCGTACAAATCTGTGGGGACTACAAATCTACCATAAACAGAGTCTCCCTACAGGACCAGTACCCGCTGCCCAGAGCGGAAGACTTATTTGCCACATTGGCTGGAGGTAAACTTTTCTCAAAATTCGACCTCACATCTGCGTATATGACGCAAGAATTGACCGAGGAATCGAAGCTACTCACCACCATCAACACACATCGAGGCCTTTTCATGTACAATCGATGCCCATTCGGCATCAGGTCGGCAGCTGCCATATTCCAGCGCAACATGGAGAGTCTGCTCAAGTCCATCCCGGGGACGGTTGTATTTCAAGACGACATACTTATCACGGGCAGGGACACCGACTCCCATCTCCGTAATTTGGAGGAAGTACTAAAGCGGTTGGATCGGGTAGGCCTATGAGTCAAGAAATCCAAGAGCCTGTTTCTCGCACCCAAGGTTGAATTTTTGGGCAGAAGGATTGCCGCTGATGGAATCCGCCCAACAGAGTCCAAAACAGAAGCAATTCACCTAGCACCCAAGCCCCGGAATGTCTCAGAACTGCGCGCCTTTCTCGGGCTACTCAATTACTTTGGGAACTTTATGCAGAACTTAAGCACGCTGCTGGAGCCTCTCCACGTGCTACTCAGGAAGGGGTGCAATTGGTTTTGGGGGGAAGCCCAGGAACGCGCCTTCAATAAGGCACGCAACCTTCTGTGTTCTAACAGTGTTTTGACTTTCTTTGACCCAGGTAAAAAGCTAGTTCTCACATGCGATGCGTCAGCGTATAGGGTCGGGTGCGTTTTACAACATGTCAATAGTGCGGGAAAATTACAACCCATAGCTTATGTCTCCAGGTCACTTTCGTGGGCGGAGCACGGGTACGGAATGGTAGAGAAGGAGGCGCTCGCATGCGTGTATGGTGTCAAAAAGATACACCAATGCCTTTTCGGGGCCAAGTTCGCATTAGAAACCAACCACAAGTCCCTCACGTCCCTCCTATTCGAGAGCAAGGCAATAAACGCCAATGCCTCAGTGCGAATTCAACGGTGGGCACTCATGCTGGCGTCCTACGACTACACAATAAGGCACAGAAGAGGCACAGATAACTGTGCCGACGCGCTCAGCAGGCTACCCCTGGCGACCACGGAAGGGTCTGACGAACAGGACTGTGAGATAGTCATGACAATCAATGCTTTTGAGTCCACAGGTTCGCCCATGACGGCTCGCCAAATCAGAGCCTGGACGGCCAGCGACCCCACGTTATCCTTAGTAAAAAGATGTGTCCTAACCGGTGACTGGGCAGAGGCTCGCGATGCCTGCCCCGAGGAATTAAAACCCTTTCACAGGCGCATGCATGAGCTATCACTACAAGCAGACTGCCTGATGTGGGGCAGCCGAGTAGTCATGCCTCTGCGAGGCAGAGAGGCATTTGTCCGGGAGCTCCACCGCGAGCATCCGGGGATCGTTCTCATGAAGGCCTTAGCCAGATCCCACGTCTGGTGGCCTGGTATTGACGCGGACTTGGAGCTCTGTGTCCGAAGGTGCACCATTTGTACCCAACTCAGCAATGCCCTCAGGGAGGCTCCACTGAGCCCCTGGCCCTGGCTTTCCAAACCGTGGTCGCGGGCGCACGTAGACTATGCGGGCCCATTCATGGGCAAAATGTTCCTCGTAGTTGGAGATGCATTTTCAAAGTGGATCGAATGCACCATTTTAAACTCGAGCGCAACCTCCACCACTATGGAGAGCCTCGCAACTATGTTTGCAATGCACGGAATCCCTGACATATTGGTCAGTGACAATGGTCCGTGCTTCACCATTGCAGAATTCCAAGACTTTTTTATTGATCACGGCATAAATCACGTCAAGACGGCACCGTTCAAGCCAGCCTCCAACGGCCAAGCGGAGAGAGCAGTGTAAAACATTAAACAAGGCATGCTTAAAATCCAAGCTCCCACGCTGCAGGGTCGCCTGTCGCGACTGCTGCTGGCATACAGATCTCGTCCGCACTCACTGACTGGGATCCCCCCGCGCAACTGTTGATGAAAAGGACTTTAAAAACAAGGCTCTCATTAATCCTGCCAGACATGCACGAAATCGTTGAGGCAAAGCGCCGTAAGCTGACTGAGTACCATGACAGAAATTCGAGGGGGAGATGGAATGATATAGGGGACAAAATGTTTGTACTAAACTATGGCAGGGGTCCCAAATGGCTTGCAGGGACAGTAACGGGCAAGGAAAGAAACAGGCTACTGGTAGTATAAATGGACATATGGCAAAATCTGCCGGAGGCATGTAGACCAAGTCAAAAGCAGATTTACCAACAACACTGCGGAACCAGAGGCAGACTACAATGTGGAACTCACGCCACACCTGGTGGACAGACAGAGGGAACAACCTGAGGAAAGGGCAATCCCAACAGACAACCCAGGCGAGTCAACAACAATCACACCAATCGAAACAGACAGCCCAGGCGAGATACCAGCAACCACACCCAAAGAAAAACAGACACCAAGGCAAACAACTGAACCACAACTCAGACGCTCCACGCGAGAGCGTAGACCACCTGAGAGACTGAACCTATAAAGACAATAAGACCTTGGGGGAGGGTGATGTCATGTATCTTACATTATTATATATAACTGTATCCTAACATGCTATACATGACTATAATAAGATATGACCTGTAACCACCAGCATACCTTACCACCAGGGGTGCACTTGCAAGAGACAGGTATATAAGGACAGGTCTCAGGCAAGTGCAGCATTCCAGAGCTGTGAAAAAAAGGTGCAGGTCCAGAGTGACCTTGACTTCACTACATGCCTCGTGTGAATCTGTACTGAGGGGACAAGACTTTACAGGTTAGATGCGGGAAGAACCAGAGGACACAGTCTTAGGATAAGGGGTAGGCCATTTAGGAGAAACTTCTTCACTCAGAGAGTTGTTAACCTATGGAATTCCCTGCCGCAGAGAGTTGTTGATGCCAATTCATTGGATATATTCAAGAGGGAGTTAGATATGGTCCTTATGGCTAAAGGGATCAATGGGTATGGAGAGAAAGCAGGAACGGGGTACTGAAGGAATGATCAGCCATGATCTTATTGAATGGTAGTGCAGGATCGAAGGGCCGGGTGGCCTACTCCTGCACCTATTTTCTATGTTTCTATGTTTCTGTATTGGATCGGGCTCCTCCATAGACATGCAGAGCATGTGCCAGAACTATTCAGGCAGCTCATTATAAAATTAAAATAAAAGTCCTACACTTGCTGTCGGACCCTTTTGTGAAATTGGTCTTCCCCTGCACTGCAATGCATGGCTCGAACAGTCAAGAATGACTCTGCAGGTGAGCTATTTAAACAGCTCATCTCCTCCATAAAGGTTGGTAGCTGGTTTGTTCTATAAGGCTGCTGATCAACTTCTGAGCTTTTTTTGTCTGTTCTCTTCAGTTCCACCAGACTTTGAGCAAATGGTATGTTAGCCTTTATTGCTAGAGTTTTGGGGTACAAGAGTAAGGAAGTCTTGCTGCAATTGTACGGGCCCTGGTGAGACCACACCTGGAGTACTGTGCACAGTTTTGGTCTCCATTCATAAGGAAGGATATACTTGCCTTAGAGGAGGTGCAACAAAATTTCGATGGATTGATTCTGGAATGAGTGGGTTTTCTTATGAGGAGAGATTGAGTAGGATGGGCCGACACTCTCTGCAGTTTAGAAGTTTAGAAGAACGAGAGGTGATCTCATTGAAACATAAGATTCTGAGAAGAACTGGCAGAGTAAATGCTGAGAGGCTATTTCCCCTGATTGAAGATTCTCGAACTAGGGGTCATAGTGTCAGAATAAGGAGTCGGCCAGTTAGGACTGAGATGAGGAGAGGTTTCCTCACTCGGAGGTTTGTGAATCTTTGGAATTCTCTACCCGGGAGGGCTGTGCATACTCAGTCATTGAGTATATTCAAGGCTGAGATCAATAGATTTTTGGACTCTAAGGGATATGGCGATCGGACGGGAAAATAGAGTTGAGGGCGAAGATCAGCCATGATTGATGCTCGAGGGGCCATGTGGCCTATTCCTGCTCCTATTTCTAATGTTGTTATATTGTTAAAAAGTTTCTGACCTGTATTGTGCTGAAAATTACGACATCAAGCTGATCATTCATCTTTCAATAAACAAGCAATTGAACCTCATTGGCTTCTTTTTCATTTTAAAAATATCTAACTGACCTCTTTATTTAACTCTGTAGGATTCCTCATTATGTTAGTGAGAATATTCGTCGTTAAGTTAACTTCTTTCACAGTTAATTTTTCCGGCTGTGACGTCAGTGCCATAGTTTGACTTGCAGCTATCGTCACATTGACGTTTGCACTACTCAAATTACCCTGTGTAAAAAATAACAGAAAATAGAAATAAACTTAAAATTCTGGAAATACAAAACAAGTTTGACAGCAAATGAAAATACAACAGATGTTAATATTTTAGGTGCAATCTCCATCAGAACTGAAATAAGATGGGAAAACTAGCCCTTTATAGGACTAACCAAAATAAAGTGCGAATGGAAAAATAGGTAACATCAAAAGTACAGACACACGAACTACTACTACAAAAGGGCAGATAGTAGACTTAATAGCTCAGATATTGTGGTAGGAATAACAGTGAGGCTATCAGCGGTCACTGCTATTATGGAGTAAATCAAACAGCAACTTCCGGCACCCACACATGTGCAGTTGAACATGAAAATCAGGAAGTTGCTGTCCGAGTTGCCCTGCTCCTCCACAAGCTTTACTACACCAGTACCTCATCGAGAGACTCGCCATTAAAACACAGGAAGGGCATGAAGTTGCAGTACTTACCCACGAGATACCCACTAAGCACACCAGAAAATGTTAGGGCTTGTTCATTCAAGTGTAATTGAAATTTTTACAGCATGATAAGTCTTAATTACTGCCAAACAACCTCTCTGGCACTGAAAATTTATTTTTACAAGTATGGAGTCTCATTCCTTCAGATTTTAATTAATGTTGGAGATTTAAAGTAATTAAAAGCTAAAATGAAAAAATGGAAACATAGATACATAGAAATTAGGTGCAGGTGCAGGCCATTTGACCCTTCGAGCCTGCACCGCTATTCAATAAGATCATGGTTGATCATTCAACCTAGGTACCCCTTTCCTGCTTTCTCTCCATACCCCTTGATCCCTTTGGCCGTAAGAGCCATATCTAACTCCCTTTTGAATATATCTAACGAACTGGCTTCAACAACTTTCTGCGGCAGAGAATTCCACAGGTTAACCACTCTCTGAGTGAAGAAGTTTCTCCTCATTTCAGTCCTAAATGGCTTACCCCTTATTCTTAGACTGTGACCCCTGGTTCTGGACTTCCCCAGCAACGGCAACATTCTTCCTGCCTCTAACCTGTCCAATCCCGTCAGAATTTTATATGTTTCTATGAGATCCCCTCTCATTCTTCTAGACACCAGTGGATACAAGCCCAGTTGATCCAGTCTCTACTCATATGTCAGTTCTGCCATCCTGGGAATCAGTCTGGTGAACCTTCGCTGTACTCCCTCAATAGTAAGAACGTCCTTCCTCAGATTAGGAGACCAAAATTGAACACAATATTCCAGGTGTGGCTTCACCAAGGCCTTGTACAACTGCAGTAAGATCTCCGCGCTCCTATACTCAATTACTCTAACTATGAAGGCCAACATGTCATTTGCCTTCTTCACCGCCTGCTGTACCTGCATGACAACCTTCAATGACTGATGTATCATGACACCAGGTCTTGTTGCACCTTCCCGTTTCCTAATCTGTCACCATTCAGATAATATTCTGCCTTCTTGTTTTTGCCACCAAAGTGGATAAGCTCACATTTATCCACATTATACTGCATCTGCCATGCGTTTGCCCACTCACCTAACCTGTCCAAGTCACCCTGCAGCCTCTTGACATCCTCCTCGCAGCTCACACCACCACCCAGCTTAGTGTCATCTGCCAACTTGGAGATATTTATTCAATTGCTTCATCTAAATCATTGATGTATATTATAAATAGCTGGGGTCCCAGCACTGAGCCCTGCGGCACCCCACTGGTCACTGCCTGCCATTCCAAAAAGTACCCATTTATTCCGACTCTCTGCTTCCTGTCTGCCAACCAGTTCTCTATCCACGTCAATACATTACCCCCAATACCATGTGCTTTAACTTTGCACACTAATCTCTTGTGTGGGACTTTGTCAAAAGCCTTTTGAAAGTCCAAATACACCACATCCACTGGTTCTACCTTGTCCATTCTACTAGTTACCATCCTCAAAAAGTTCCAGAAGATTTATCAAGCATGATTTCCCTTTCATAAATCCATGCTGACTTGGACCGATCCTGTCACTGCTTTCCAAATGCGCTGCTATTTCATCTTTAATAATTGATTCCAATATTTTCCCCACCACCGATGTCAGACTAACCAGTCTATAATTCCCTGTTTTCTCTCTCCCTCCATTTTTAAAAAGTGGTGTTACATTAGCTACCCTCCAGTCCATACGAAATGATCCAGAATCAATAGAATGTTGGAAAATGATCACCAATGCATCCACTATTTCTAGGGTCACTTCCTTAAGTACTCTGGGATACAGCCTATCAGGCCCTGGGAATTTATCGGCCTTCAATCCCATCAATTTCCCTAACACAATTTCCTGACTAATAAGGATTTCCTTCAGTTCCTCCTTTTCGCTAGATCTTCGAACTCCTAGTATTTCCAGAAGGTTATTTGTGTCTTCCTTAAGACAGATCCAAAGTATTAGTTCAATTGATCTGCCATTTCTCAGTGAGTTTGACTGCAAAGGACCTATGTTTGTCTTCACTAATCTTTTTCTCTTCACATATCTATAGAAGCTTTTGCAGTCAGTTTTTATGTTCCCTGCAAGTTTCCTTTCATACTCTATTTTCCTTCTCATAATTAGACCCTTTGTCCTCCTCTGCTGAATTCTAAATTTATCTCAGTCCTCAGGTTTGCTGCTTTTTCTGGCCAATTTATATGCCTCTTCCTTGGATTTAACATTATCCCTAATTTTTCTTGTTAGCCACGGTTGAGCTACCTTCCCCGTTTTATTTTTACGCCACACAGGGATGTACAATTGTTGAAGTTCATCCACGTGATCTTTTAATGTCTGCCATTGCCGATCCACTGTCAACCCTTTAAGTATCATTCGCCAGTCTATTCTAGCCAATTCACGTCTCATTCCATCGAAGTTACCTTTCCTTAAGTTCAGACAACATTTTCATTTTCTTTCTGTCTCTTTTATCTCTCTCTCTTAATCCCATTTTTCTTCCCTTCTCTTTATTTTGCTTTCTGATCATGATTTTACAATGAATTAATTATTCTAACTTACACTTCCTGGTTCAGACTCTGCGTGACTCAGTAAGGATTCTTCAATCTGATTGGTTGAAGAGACACGCCGTTGCTTGTCCTGTTCTGGGCCATATCTGTGGAGCAGGCGAGTGAAAGTTCGACTCTACCTCAGATTTGCCCCTGCAGGCCCTCCAGAGATATTTAAAGTGAAACTGATGATCTACTTTGTTGTAAAAAGTTGCATAGAATTTACAACACAGAAACAGGCCATTGGCCCAACTGGTATATGCCAGAGTTTATGCTCCACAGAAGCCTCCTTCCACCCTTAATAATGGCTAGTGAGTCATTCATATTACATGCATATAACAATATTGTATTTAATCATGTTCATATTAATTATTGTTTATTTGCACTTACCAAGACGTTTTCCAGATTCATACCACAATCAATCAGAGTTGGCCCTGTCAGATCCAAGCTTCCATTATCTAAACGAATGCATTGTCTTGTCGCAAGTTTTAATCCAGCTTATCCAAATGAAGAATAATAAATAGGCTGTTTTTATAATTGTATTAATTAAATGTGATACAACCATTTGAAATTGTGGCCATAACAATTCACGAAGATAGGGAGACATGTATCTTTGCCTTTTGTCTATTTTAAAAGGCAGTAAATACCAATAAAGATTGACACAACAATTTGAGGCATTTTCTCTCATTTTCTGCAAATAAATTGTGGGCTACTGAGGATATGTATTGGTACTCTGATGCTGAAAAATGATCATAAAGTTGTTTTAAATTGTTTACATGCTTGTGATAGGCCCTGAAGGCATTCTTCTCCCAATTCATGCTAGCACTGTTCACCCATCCTCCCTTCACCTATTCCTCAAATTCACCGACGCACTTTTTCTTACACCTCCTTATTTCGAAATGCTCGCATTTCTCATGTCCCCCTTCCTAGTTCATCCTGGCACTCTTCGACTGCCCCTTCTCTCCCCAATTCATCCTGACACTCTCCTTCTCCCTATTTGCCAGTTTGAGGTGGCACTCTTCTCCCCCTATATTCCAGTCCATGCTGGTGTTTTTCTGTTGCCTACCCCATCAGAGTGCCACTTTTCTGATTCTCACTCCCATTCCTCAACCCCTCCGAGTTCATGAGGGTACACTGTTGGACATCGTGAAAGCTAAAAGTTTAACAGTCAAATTTATTTGTAAGGGAATAAGTGGTACTAATGACGACACCAATGAGTCGTTTAGTTTTAGGGTAATAAACATGGGTAAGAGGGATCCATTAGATATAGATAGCAGTTGGTAAAGCTTTTACTTCAAAGATGCTGGAAAATGTTAGGTCAGGAAGTCTCGTGTAGGGGAAGTGGATCTGAGGTAAACAATTGTAAAGTGTTTACATGAATAGTCTATTTTCAAAGGATTTGGGGAATACAGCCTTATCTATGACATTTTCCTTTGATGTAGTCAAAACGTAGTGTATAAAGGAGCATAGAAACATAGAAAATAGGTGCAGGAGTAGGCCAATCGACTCTTCGAGCCTGCACCACCATTCAATAAGATCATGTCTGATCATTCCCTCAGTACCCCTTTCCTGCTTTCTCTCCCTTGATCCCTTTAGCCGTAAGGACCATATCTAACTCCCTCTTGAATATATCCAATGAACTGGCATCAACAAATCTCTGAGTTTCTCCTCATCTCAGTCCTAAATGGCTTACACATTATCCTTAGACTATGTCCCCTGGTTCTGGACTTCCCCAACATAGGGAACATTCTTCCTGCATCTAACCTGTCCAGACCCATCAGAATTTTATATGTTTCTATGAGATCCCTCTCATCCTTCTAAGCTCCAGTGAATACAGGTCCAGTCGATCCAGTCACTCCTCATATGTCAGTCCTGCCATCCCAGGAATCAGTCTGGTGAACCTTCGCTGCATTCCATCATTAGCAAGAATGTCCTTCCTCAGATTAGGAGACCAAAATTGAACACAATATTCCAGGTGAGGCCTCACTAAGGCCCTGTACAACTGCAGTAAGACCTCCCTGCTCCTGTACTCAAATTCCCTAGCTATGAAAGCCAACATACCATTTGCCTTCTTCATCGCCTGCTGTACCCGAATGCCAACTTTCAATGACTGATGTACCATGACATCCAGGTCTCATTGCACCTCCCCTTTTCCTAATCTGCCACCATTCAGATAATCTTCTGCCTTCCTGTTTTTGCCCCCAAAGTGGATAACCTCACATTTATCCACATTATACTGCATCTGCCATGCATTTGCCCACTCACCTAACCTGTCCAAGTCACCCTGCAGCCTCTTAGCGTCTTTCTCACAGCTCACACCACCACCCAGCTTAGTGTCATCTGAAAACTTGGAGATATTACACTCAATTCCTTCGTCTAAATCATTAATGTATATTGTAAATAGCTGGGGTCCCAGCACTGAGCCCTGCGGCACCCCACTAGTCACTGCCTGCCATTCTGAAAAGAATCAGTTTATCCTGACTCTCTGCTTCCTGTCTGCCAACCAGTTCTCTATCCACATCAGTACATTACCTCCAATACCATATGCTTTAATTTTGCACACCAATCTCTTGTATGGGACCTTGTCAAAAGTCCAAAAACACCACATCCACTGGTTCTACCTTGACCACTCTACCAATTACATCCTCAAAAAATTCTAGAAGATTTGTCAAGCATGATTTCCCTTTCATAAATCCATGCTGACTTGGACCGATCCTGTCACTGCTTTCCAAATGCGCTGCTATTTCATCTTTAATAATTGATTCCAACATTTTCCCCACTACTGATGTCAGGTTAACTTGTCTATAATTACCCTCTTTCTCTCTCCCTCCTTTCTTAAAAAGTGGTGTTACATTAGCTACCCTCCAGTCATAGGAACTGATCCAGAGTCGATAGACTGTTAGAAAATGATCACCAATGCATCCACTATTTCTAGGGCCACTTCCTTAAGTACTCTGGCATGCAGACTATCAGGCACTGGGGATCCCATCAATTTCCCTAACACAATTTCCCACCTGATATGGATTTCCTTCAGTTCCTCCTTCTCACTAGACCCTTGGTCCCTTCGTATTTCCGGAAGGTTATTTGTTTCTTCCTTCGTGAAGACAGAACCAAAGTATTTTTCAACTGGTCTGCAATTTCTTTGTTCCCCATTATAAATTCACCTGAATCTGACTGCAAGGGACCTACGTTTGTCTTCACTAATCTTTTTCTCTTCACGTATCTATAGAAGCTTTTGCAGTCAGTTTTTATGTTCCCAGCAAGCTTCCTCTCAAACTCACTCTATTTTCCCCCTCCTAATTAAACCCTTTGTCCTCCTCTGCTGAAGAATAAATTTCTCCCAGTCCTCAGGTTTGTGCTTTTTCTGGCCAATTTGTATGCCTCTTCCTTGGATTTAACACGATCCTTAATTTCTCTTGTTAGCCACGGTTGAGCCACCTTCCCCGTTTTATTTTTACTCCAGACAGGGCTGTATAATTGTTGAAGCTAATCCATGTGATCTTTAAATGTTTGCCATTGCCTATCCACCATCAACCCTTTAAGTATCATTTGCCAGTCTATTCTAGCCAATTCACGTCATATACCATCGAAGTTACCTTTCCTTAAGTTCAGGACCTTAGTCTCTGAAGTAACTGTGTCACTCTCCATCTTAATAAAGAATTCTACCACATTATGGTCACTCTTCCCCAAGGGGCCTCACACAACAAGATTGCTAATTAGTCTCTTCTCATTACACCTCACCCAGTCTAGGATGGCCAGCCCTCTAGTTGGTTCCTCGACATATTGACCTCGAAAACTATCCCTAGATGGTTTTCAACAGTTTGTTAGAGGGCTCAAAAGATAGAACTTGTATCCAAAAAGCTACTCTCTGTATACAGCTAAAGGCCGATCACCCTTTACTGTGTATCAATAATGTCTGTTCCATATACTCCACTCCAAAATCTCGTGTTTACTCGAAACATGTTGTTGTGAACCAGATTTGAAAGAAGGTTGACTGCTAACATACACCTCCAATTCTCTCTAACCCCTCCAGTTCACGCTGATGCAGGCTTTCAATTATTTTTCCTTCATTCCTCACTTGTCCATGCAAGAAATTAATGATCTCACATAACTATCACAGATCGGAAATTCTCTCTTACATCATGAAGCAGAATTTTGATCCCCAGAGCAGTACCTTTAGTTAGTGATGGGCAGTAATCAAGGAACAGGCTAAATTTAATCCAAAAATGTGGACAAGGATGCTAAGTCAGAAATCCTGATTGTTCACATAAAACGAGGACTGTTGGCAGGTCGATATATAGGGGTAAAAATTGCGGTCGGAGGTTTCCTGCGGGAGGACGCCTCCACCCGAAAAAATGTTAATGTAAGTACCTGGTTGTCCCAAAGGAACGTATACTTGCAGTCCTGCGAATGGATCACACATCTGAGGAATGTAAGTGCAATCTGGGATCACGTGGGCCTGGACCACCAATGAACATGGAGTATTCGCAATGATAATAGTGGTGAGCTCCCATTACAATCAATGGGGATACCCCCCAAAACATAGATACACAACATAATAAATAAAAAAAACACCTCACATATTTAAAATTAATTGAAGTTGAATTTAATTAAATGTTTGAGACAAGAAATTATTTTTTTGAATTTTTTTAAATATGTTTTAATTGGAGTAAATATAAATTGACCTTAATGGACAGGAATTTCAATATAAAAATTAGTGATAACATTTAATTTTTCTATCTTTTAAAACTCTTATACTGGCAAAAATAGGCTATATGCCTGCTTTCACCAGGCATAAGAATTTGAAGGACATTTGCTGGGCAGGAGTTGAGCAAATAGCCCAAATCTCTGCGCGTTAGTGTCCTTCCTGCAGGGATTGCACGGCGAAAACTGGCATTTGCGAGGCCTCTTCGGGTGCATGTGCACATTGTCTGGTGAGGCCACAGTTTACGGCCCATAGTTATCAAGTAAATAATTCTTCTTCTTAGGCAGTCCCCTGGAGTCGAGGATGATGTGCTTCCACACTAACACCAGTTCTAAGGTGATTGATGAGACCAAGGCAGGATCTACAATCTCTATCACAGGTGGGGCAGATGGTGGTTGGTGGACTGCTTGATTTGTCGTATGCTCCCTCCGCTGTTTGTACTTGGCTTCCACATGATCCCAGCGAATAGACTCGAAGTGATCAGCGCCTTCTCGGATGCTTCTCCTCCATTTTGAGCAGTCTTGGGCCAGGGATTCCCAATAGTTTGTGGGGTGCTACATTTTTTCAAGGAGAGTCTGGGCCTTACAATAAACATTAGTAAGTAAAGGTTCTCTACCAACCTGCCCCCACCATACAGTACTGCTCCCAGATTATCAAGATCCATGATGAGACTTTGGACAATGTGGACCACTTCCCATACCTTGGGAGCCTACTATCAGCAAGGACAGACATCAATGACACAGTCCAACACAGAGTGTTCGAAGACCAGGGTCTCTCACCCAGCACCAAACTCATGGCCTACAGAATAGTAGTGATACCCACCCTCCTATATGTGTCAGAGACATGGACTATGTACAGTAGGCACCTCACAGCATAGAGAAGTACCATCAAATAACTAATTGCACATTGTGTAGAAGAAAGTTATAAATATAGGATAAATGTTACACAGATCACACATTAAAATTCAATGTACGTACCATTTTCAGTTGTACTCTCACAGGTCTCTTTTGAAAAGCCAAGGGTTCCCATCTTAATTTTGCCAAATGTCAATTTGCGATTATTTAAAAGGTCTTCAGATTCATTGCAGATCGCCGCTGGAGGGGGGAAAAAAAACTTCCTCAGACAGATTCTAGATAATTTCCAACCTGTACCCTCTATCATGTCTGATGGGAATTATGTCAGCATTCTCCCTGCTCCCCTTTGCTTCCTTCTCCTGAAGCTACTGATTCATGCTGGGGTACATCACAGAAGCGCTCCCATTTTCTGCAACTTTTACTGCCGACCTGCCTTCAAACCCGCACACATGGCAGCGGGAAAATTCCGGCCTGTGTGTGGGGCATCCCAAGAGAGGTGGCAAAAAGAATGGAAGAAAGAACAAATTGGAGAGCAAAAAAGAATTAGAGAGAAATTTACAGGAAGACACATTTTGTTATTTCCATAAGCAACTATTAACATGGAAAAGTGCAATTAAATTTCTTGTAAAAGGTGCGGATAATGGTTATAGATTTAATAGTGAAATTGTTAGGAAGACATTTATTAATTGAACTCAATTTTAGATAAAAAGAGCAAAACAATTTATAATAAAGTTAATCACAAAACATCACCTCTTGTAAAACAGTATATACTTACTTTCATTGCAATTTATTCCTGTCCAATTTGTAAGGCAAATACAAACATAATTGTTTGTCACAATGCAGCTGCCATTATTCTTACATGGATTAGGGTCACATGGTTTACTTGGAGTTGGAGTTGTTGAGGTGGTTGTAGCTGGAGTTGAGATTGTTGTAGCTGAAGCTGAGGTTGTTGTTGTAGCTGAAGCTGAGGTTGCTGTTGTAGCTGGAGCTGAGGTTGCTGTTGTAGCTGGAGCTGAGGTTGTTGTTGTCGCTGGAGCTGAGGTGCTTGTAGCTGGAGTTAAGGTTGTTGCAGCTGGAGTTGAGGTTGCTGTTGTAGCTGGAGCTGTTGACTTTGGAGTTGACATTATTGTTGGAGTTTGTGTCAATGTAATCCCTAGAAGAAAAAAATGTAAGCATTACTGAGCTTACTGAAAAACTGCGTCCACTCCACTTTGGCTGGTTTGAGGGGGAGTTGTTAAAATCTACTCTCAATTTTGCTACTCAACCCACTGTCTAAGTAGTTCTGTCTCCCTCCCACAACCTGCAAGCTTACATTTCTGCAGCTGTTTTAAAGTTGATGCGGCTACTCCTAAAACCGCCCTGTGTTTTCTTCAGCTGCTTTACTTGAAGCAACTGAGATTCTTTCAATAACTAACTGTACTTGACAACAGTTTTCCTATTATTGTTAGGCTAAACTTTAAAAGTATTTCCATAATAGGCCTGTGATAATTGGGATATGTATTATCTTTATGAATACTCACATTATTTACTCAAAACCTAGGGGGAAAAAGGAAAACATTCATTCTTATCGAATACCTTCTGAAAATCCACAAACACTATACCCTACTGCATTCAGTATATCTATCCAAACAGTCACCCCTTCAAAAAGGCAAGTTGATAATCTATCCCATACTGTCATCAAATTCTGTTTACCATCAATGATATATGTGTGGAATGAATTAAGTCAAGATGGGACAATGTATGCGAGAAAGATAAGCAGATTGTTTTCAAAAAGGCAACCTGGTACTTTTGGAGGAGAACTACCTGTCAACAATTTGATTTATAGCCAAAGGGAGAACATGATGGGAGGATAGATTGTTGAGTGGGCAAGGAGCTTTCCTTGGTGAAGCTGTTCCTCATAGCTGCTTATGCAATTGCCTGGCAGTTGCCAGCAGGTTCTCCTGGTTGACTTCTATCTGAGGAAGGGTCTCTGGTGGCTCCTTAACCTGCTGCTTTTCTTCACCTTCCTCTTCTTCTTCCTCCTCCAGTGCATCAGTAGTGAGTCCCTTGCAAAATACAAAACTGTGCAACATGCAGCAAATGACAATTATTCGTAAGACCCTGCTGTTTTCACTACAGCACTCTCTCTCAGCTGTTATAGTGACTGAAGTGAGACTTCAAAATTCTAATGGTCCATTCAATGGTAATGCAAGTGGCACCAAGACTTACTCATATCGGTTCTCAGCAGCGAAAGTAAAGAAGTGAACTCGGATAATAATGCAGAGAGTAACCTTGATCTTCAATCAGCCATTGACGTTCTCCATTGGGAGCCTGTCTCTGTTTGAAGGGAAATCTGGTCGTGCTATTTGAATCTGTGATGAGCAGAGAGATAGAGGGCTGGATTTTCCTCCAATTGCCAAGGTAACAGCAGACGGGACTTCCAACCACCCATGTGACTCCACAGCTAAACTCCAGTTTATTTGCCAGGTGCCCCAATTATATATGTGCGATAGCTTAGAAGCAATAATGAAGAGCTTCTTAACAATTTACTGCTCCTAGGAAAATTTCATTTTTGAGAACAGGAACCACAGTGGAAGAAGGTCTGAGGAAGCAGCAGCCTTGGAGTCTCTGCCGCATAAAGGGCTTCCAGATTCTCAGATGCATCTGTGGATGTTTATTGGGCTGTAAAAGAACGACAACTGGCAATGGAGAGCAAAAAGCCCCATAAGAGGGTGGTTTGGGCGTATGAAGATATGTTCCGCTAGCAGTCCATACGATCTCCACCATCCCAAGAACTGTCACACATTGCAGAGTGACCAAAGAACATCCAGGCACTGATCCAGGTGCATATCCTGTACCAATGATATGGCTTCATTCATCTCCTTAATTCTCATGCTTTATTTGTGTCATTACATAAGTTTCAGGAAAACTGCAATTGAGAATCTCTGGAAATAGTGAAGCACTATGTTAACTCACTCACACTCTGTGAACTCACATTCCCTGCTATAAATGCTTCAGGTAGTCTTGAAAAAAGTTTATTTAAAGAGACAATGCACCTATAGATCTTATCATCATGGGATGCACGCAGTCATATAGGGAAAAAGGAGTGTCCATTCCACGGAAATTCCTTTAACATTGTAATCTATCCCTGTAAACGAAAAGGTAATGCATAAAAGTACTAGAGAAATGCAACTGAGGGAAGAACATTAATACTGAAAACCCTGAGTCTGCATGAAGTCTGAAGATATTGGGGCTGAAATTGCAGTCGGAGGCTTCCCACGGGCAATTGCCTCTGACCTGAAACATTTCTACGAAAGTACCCGGTAGTCCGGGAGGAGCGTGGGATTCCGGTGGGGAGGCCTTTTCTTCCCGCGCTGTGAAGCGCGCTCCCATCCTCGAGATTCCTACGCAGAAGGTGCAGTCACGTGTGACTGCTCAGCCAATCAGGTAAAATATTCCACAGCTTTCTCATTAATAACAATGAGAATTCCATATCTACAAGTTCTCATTGCTATTAATGAGAAAAAAAACACACTAAACACATACAATAAAAAATAAAAAACACACCTCACATAATTAAAGTTAAAGTTAATAAATATCTTAGAGAAAAAAAAGTTCTGAGTTTTTAAAAAGTTTTTTTAATTCTGGTTAAAAATAAATGTAACGGAGTGAGCAGGGTTTTTAAAAATAATGTGTTTTTTAAATTTAATTTTATTATATTTTTGTATGTTTTTAAACTCTTGCGCCTGTACGAGTAGGCTATTTGCCTGCTTTTATCAGGTGCATGAATTTTGAGGACATTTGCTGGGCAGGATATGCGTAAATCCTCCTCGCAAGATATGCGCGAGATCTGTCAAGCTACAGCTTGACAGATCAGAAAAGCCAGTTTTCAGCACATGCACAAACCAGCTTTTGTTATGCATTCCCGGGTCCGTAGACACTCAGTATGGACATGGGCAGGCTGGGATTTCCACACCATTAAAACAGATAGGAGAGGTTGTGGGAGATGACGAGGTTGGAGACAGGTTTGGTAACAGCTGGCTATGACTCACCATAGGTTGATCCAACTTTTTCAGTTATCGGAAGGTACTTCAATGTCCTTACATTCAGCCACTATTTCTTTAAGAGAAAATGTCTCTGGGTAAGCAGTTAAGCAAGCTCTTCTGTGTTTCATATTGGAAGGAGTACATTGGGGGAAGAGGCCAACCACTCCGATATACCATCTGAACACTTCCAAATTCACAAATCCAGCCATACCCATATCCACAAATCCTGCTATGTCCTCACCAACTCTGTAATGGCATCTCACTTGCTCCAGTAACAGCCTGGAGACACCTTTTTAAAATTTGTTCATGGGATGTGGGCGTCACTGGCAAGGCTAGCATTTATCCCTAATTGCCCTTGAGAAGATGGTGGTGAGCCACTTTCTTGAATCGCTGCAGTCCGTGTGGTGAAGGTATTCCCACAGTGCTGTTACAGAGGGAGTTCCAGGATTTTGACCCAGCAACGATGAGGGAACACCAATACATTTCCAAGTCAGGATGGTGTGTAACTTGTAGGGGAACTTGGAGGTAATGGTATTCCCATGCGCCCACTGCCCTTGCATTTCTAGCTGGTAGAGGTTGCAGGTTTGGGAGGTGCTGCCGAAGAAGCCTTGGTGAGTTGCTGCAGTGCATCTTGTAGATGGTACTCAGGAAGAAGTAGTCTAAGGAACGATTTTCACTGGATGAAGCATCAAGCACTAATAAACTTGAGGACACGGAGGGTGAAAATGAGCACCTTTAGCTTGAGGGGCTAAATGGCTTACTGCTATTCCTAGATCTTATGTTCTTATAATCTCATGTTCAGGCAGTGAAGATAGTTTCCATGGATATGTTTGCGATGACATTGGTGAACAGTCTTGTTCCCTGGTGTAATGTATGCAATTGTGAGCATGCTCACAGGTTTGTGGAGCTGTTGAGTTGTTAGTGGCTGAGCCAGTCATGTGATGTTCACAAGACTCAATAAAACCCTAGCCAGTTGGGTTTGGGGGATCCACGATGAGGCAGGAAGTTGTGAGTCTGGTGGATGAACTAGTAATGTGTAGTGTGATTGTTAAACCTTTGCTAATAAGCCAACTAGTTCTGAATAGCAATGTGTTGCTATGAACTCTTAAGCAAAGGACCCATGGAGCAAAAACACTACATCTGGGAGCTCTCTCCACGGGTAAGAGTCTCACTGTGGGTGGGGGGGGGGGGGGCGGGGGGCAGAACAGAAAAGAGGACAAAGCAAAGAAACTCATCCACTCCCCCCAAAAAAGGGGAGAGAAGGCTCCATCCAGTCCTAGCACAGCAAACAGATGCCTTATTACTAGTTGGGTAATGATGAGACAAAAGCAGATCAATCTACATACATAAATATATTATTATGACTTGATTGAGCAAAACGAGATGCCCAAAATCATTTTGGTGTGGAGACACAAAGAACTCGACTGGAAAGTCAAGCTGCAGATAAACCCCAAGCCAAAACTCAGAAACGTTATGATTTAATGCCATGAAATGTCTTGCCGAAAGGAAAAGTCAGCTTCCATGTAATGCCTCAAAGTGAAAAAGGTAATGGCAAACACAGTACATGGGTTGTCAAGTCTGTCAAAAAAATAAATTACTCTCAAATAATAATAAAAACATAAGTAAGAAAATTAAAATGTAATAATTAACCTTAATGCAATTCTAAAACATTTCCCCAACTCCCCCTGCCCAGCATCCTGGGCCTGGAACCAGCTCCATACCCGAACCTACCCTCAAATTGGCTTTGGGCTTGATAAAAGATATCATCAGATTGAATCAAACAGCACGGAAGGAGGCCATTCGTCCCATCGTGCCTGTACTGGCTCTTTGGTCGAGCTATCCAGTTAGTCCTGCTCCCCTGTTCTTTTGCCACAACCCTGAAAATCTTTCCTTTTCAAATATTTATCAAATTCTCTTGTGAAAGTTATTGAATCTGCTTCCGCTGTCCTTTTAGGCAGTGCATTCCAGATCATAACAACTCACTGTGTTAAAAAAAAATTCTCCTCATCTCACCTCTGGTTCTTTTGCCAAACACCTTAAACTGTGTCCTCTGGTTATTGATCCTCTTGCCAGTAGAAACAGTTTTTCCTTATTTATTCTATCAAAACCCCTCAAAATTTTGAACACCTCTATTAAATCTCCTCTTGACCTTAAGTGCCTTAATAAAGACTGAGGTCACTGTTGCTTTAACCTCCCTGTGTGCAGTTTCATCTGTGTTAGGAACACAATAACTGGTGACGAGTATACGAATCCAACGCAAAGATGCAGCAAACTGTGGGCATCCTGAAGAAGTTCTTGGAGGGTGAGGATGGGAAGCCGATGTCGAAAGGCTAGACCAGTACTTTGTAGCCAACAAGCGGAACGGAGAAGGAAGCGCTGCAAAAAGGAGAACGGTTCTCCTCACGGTCTGCGGGGCACCGAGCTACAGCCTCATGAAGAATTTTCTGGCTCCAGTGAAACCCACAGATAAGTCGTATGAGGAGCTGTGTACACCTGGTTCGGGAGCATCTTAACCCGAGGGAGAGCGTGCTGATGGCAAGGTATCGGTTCTACACGTGCCAGCGATCTGAAGGTCAGGAAGTGGCGAGCTACGTCGCCGAGCTAAGGCGACTTGCAGGACAGTGCGAGTTTGATGGCTACCTGGAGCAGATGCTCAGAGACTTTTTTGTACTGGGCATTGGCCACGAGGCCATAGAGACACCGACCCTCAGTAAGGCCATTGTGATAGCACAAGCGTTTATGACCACCAGTGATAATACCAAACAAATCTCTCAGCACACAAGTGCTAGCAATGTTAATAAATTAACTGGAACTGTGTTTGTGAGCAGAAATATACAGGGCAGAAATCATGAGTCTGCAACTGCCAGCAGGCCTCAGTTGACCCAGATGACAGATTCCACAACAAAGGATGAATGGAAGGCAATGGGTTCATGAAGGGGAAATCATGTTTAACTAATTTACAGAAATTCTTTGAGGATATAACGAGCATGGTGGATAGAGGTGTACCGATGGATGTGGTGTATTTAGATTTCCAAAAGCATTCGATAAGGTGCCACACAAAAGGTTACTGCAGAAGATAAAGGTACGTGGAGTCAGAGGAAATGTATTCACATGGATAGAAAATTGGCTGGCGAACAGAAAGCAGAGAGTCGGGATAAATGGGTCCTTTTCGGGTTGGAAATCGGTGGCTAGTGGTGTGCCACAGGGATCGGTGCTGGGACCACAACTGTTTACAATATACATAGATGACCTGAAAGAGGGGACAGAGTGTAGTGTAACAAAATTTGCAGATGACACAAAGATTAGTGGGAAAGCGGGTTGTGTAGAGGACACAGAAAGGCTGCAAAGAGATTTGGATAGGTTAAGCGAATGGGCGAAGGTTTGGCAAATGGAATACAATGTCGGAAAGTGTGAAGTCATCCACCTTGGAAAAAAAAACAGTAAAAGGGAATATTATTTGACTGGGGAGAAATTACAACATGCTGTGGTGCAGAGGGACCTGGGGGTCCTTGTGCATGAATCCCAAAAAGTTAGTTTGCAGGTTCAGCAGGTAATCAGGAAGGCGAATGGAATGTTGGCCTTCATTGCAAGAGGGATGGAGTACAAAAGCAGGGAGGTCCTTCTGCAACTGTATAGGGTATTGGTGAGGCCGCACCTGGAGTACTGCGTGCAGTTTTGGTCACCTTACTTCAGGAAGGATATACAAGCTTTGGAGGGGGTACAGAGACGATTCACGAGGCTGATTCCGGAGATGAGGGGGTTACCTTATGATGATAGATTGAGTAAACTGGGTCTTTACTCGTTGGAGTTCAGAAGGATGGGGGTGATCTTATAGAAACATTTAAATTAATGAAAGGGATAGACAAGATAGAGGCAGAGAGGTTGTTTCCACTGGTCGGGGAGACTAGAACTAGGGGGCACAGCCTCAAAATACGGGGGAGCCAATTTAAAACCGAGTTGAGAAGGAATTTCTTCTCCCAGAGGGTTATGAATCTGTGGAATTCTCTCCCCAAGGAAGCAGTTGAGGCTAGCTCATTGAATATATTCAAGTCACAGATAGATAGATTTTTAACCAATAAGGGAATTAAGGGTTACAGCGGGTAAGTGGAGCTGAGTCCACGACCAGATCAGCCATGATCTTGTTAAATGGCAGAGCAGGCTCGAGAGGCTAGATGGCCTACTCCTGTTCCTAATTCTTATGTTCTTATGTTCTTATGTTCAATTCACACCTTGTTGGCGTTGTGGAGGCTTCCATTCAGCCGATTCATGCCGCTTTAAAGGGTATGTTTGCAAGAGCTGCGGAACAATGGGGCACCTCCAACGAGCTTGCAGACGAGCTGCAAGCTCTGCAAAACATGCTAACCACTAAGTGGCAGAGGAAGATCGGTCCATGGTGTATCAAAGCAATTTCGAGCCTCAGAGAGAGGAGGCAGATGCTGAAGTACACGGGGTGCACACATTTTCGGCGAAATGTCCACCTATAATGCTAAATGTAAAATTGAATGGCTTACCCATAGCCATGGAACTGGACACTGGCGCTAGCCAATCCATCATGAGTAAAGAGATGTTTGAGAGACTGTGGTGCAACAAGGCACTCAGACCAGCCCTGAGCCCCATCCACACGAAACTGAGAACGTACACCAAAGAGCTTATCACTGTCCTGGGCAGCGCCCTGGTCAAGGTCATCTACGAGGGCACGGTGCATGAACTGCCACTCTGGATTGTCTGCGAGGAGAATGCTGTGAGGCTGCAGAGTGACTTGGATAGGTTAGGTGAGTGGGCAAATGCATGGCAGATGAAGTACAATGTGGATAAATGTGAGGTTATCCACTTTGGTGGTAAAAACAAAGAGACAGACTATTATCTGAATGGTGACAGATTAGGAAAAGGGGAGGTGCAACGAGACCTGGTACATCAGTCATTGAAGGTTGGCATGCAGGTACAGCAGGCGGTTAAGAAAGCAAATGGCATGTTGGCCTTCATAGCGAGGGGATTTGAGTACAGGGGCAGGGAGGTGTTACTACAGTTGTACAGGGCCTTGGTGATACCACATCTGGAGTATTGTGTACAGTTTTGGTCTCCTAACTTGAGGAAGGACATTCTTGCTATTGAGGGAGTGCAGCGAAGGTTCACCAGACTGATTCCCGGGATGGCGGGACTGACATATCAAGAAAGACTGGATCAACTGGGCTTGTATTCACTGGAGTTCAGAAGAATGAGAGGGGACCTCATAGAAACGTTTAAAATTCTGACGGGGTTAGACAGGTTAGATGCAGGAAGAATGTTCCCAATGTTGGGGAAGTCCAGAACCAGGGGTCACAGTCTAAGGATAAGGGGTAAGCCATTTAGGAGCGAGATGAGGAGAAACTTCTTCACCCAGAGAGTGGTGAACCTGTGGAATTCTCTGCCACAGAAAGTTGTTGAGGCCAATTCACTAAATATATTCAAAAAGGAGTTAGATGAAGTCCTTACTACTAGGGGGATCAAGGGTATGGCGATAAAGCAGGAATGGGGTACTGAAGTTGTATGTTCAGCCATGAACTCATTGAATGGTGGTGCAGGCTCAAAGGGCCGAATGGCCTACTCCTGCACCTATTTTCTATGTTTCTATGTTTCTATGTCCCGGGCGATGGCCCCACACTGCTTGGAAGGAGCTGGCTCGACAAAATCCGCTGGAACTGGGATGACATCTGAGCACATGTCGATGAGGCCTCATGTACCCAGGTTCTTAACAAATTTCTTCCCTTTTTGAGCCAGGCATTGGAAACTTTTCCGGGGCAAAGGTGCGGATCCACTTGGTCCCAGAGGCACGACCCATTCACCACAAGGCGTGAGCGGTACCTCACATGATGAGGGAGAGAGTGGAAATCGAGCTGGACAGGCTGCAACGCGAGGGCATCATCTCCCCAGTGCAATTCAACGAGTGGGGC
Source organism: Pristiophorus japonicus (assembly GCF_044704955.1). Classification (NCBI taxonomy): domain Eukaryota; kingdom Metazoa; phylum Chordata; class Chondrichthyes; family Pristiophoridae; genus Pristiophorus; species Pristiophorus japonicus. The sequence goes on along the minus strand of NC_091982.1, from coordinate 267,082,186 downwards.
ACCCCGATTGTTCCAGTACTCAAAAGTACATAACATAAGAACATAAGAATTAGGAACAGGAGTAGGCCATCTAGCCCCTCGAGCCTGCTCCGCCATTCAACAAGATCATGGCTGATCTGGCCGTGGACTCAGCTCCACTTACCCGCCCGCTCCCCGTAACCCTTAATTCTCTTATTGGTTAAAAATCTATCAATCTGTGATTTGAATACATTCGATGAGCTAGCCTCAACTGCTTCCTTGGGCAGAGAATTCTACAGATTCACAACCCTCTGGGAGAAGAAATTCCTTCTCAACTCGGTTTTAAATTGGCTCCCCCGTATTTTGAGGCTGCGCCCCCTAGTTCTAGTCTCGCCGACCAGTAGAAACAACCTCTCTGCCTCTATCTTGTCTATCCCTTTCATTATTTTAAATCAGCCATTTCCACATTTCCCATTATTAAATCCCCCTTCTCATCTTCTAAGGGACCAACATTTACTTTAGTCACTCTTTTCCATTTTATATATCTGTAAAGGCTTTTACTATCTGTTTTTATGTTTTGCGCAAGTTTACCTTCGTAATCTATCTTTTCTTTATTTATTGCTTTTTTAGTCATTCTTTGCTGTTGTTTCAAATTTTCCCAATCTTCTAGTTTCCTACTAACCTTGGCCACCTTATACGCATTAGTCTTTAATTTGATACTCTCCTTTATTTCCTTGGTTATCCACGGCTCGTTATCCCTTCTCTTACCAGCCTTCTTTTTCACTGGAATATATTTTTCTTGCGCACTATGAAAGAGCTCCTTAAAAGTCCTCCACTGTTCCTCAATTGTGCCACCGTTTAGTCTGTGTTTCCAGTCTACTTTAGCCAACTCTGCCCTCATCCCACTGTAGTCCCCTTTGTTTAAGCATAGTATGCTCGTTTCTGACACAACTTCCTCACCCTCAATCTGTATTACAAATTCAACCATACTGTGATCACTCATTCTGAGAGGATCTTTTACTAGGAGATTGTTTATTTTTCCTGTCTCATTACACAGGACCAGATCTAAGATCGCTTGCTCCCTTGTAGGTTCTGTAACATACTGTTCGAAGAAACAATCCCGTATGCATTCTATGAATTCCTCCTCCAGGCTACCCCGTGCGATTTGATTTGACCAATCGCTATGTAGGTTAAAATCCCCCATGATTGCTGCCATTCTTTTTTCACTCCATTATTCCCTTGATTATTGCCCGCCCCACCGTGAAGTTATTATTTGGGGGCCTATAAACTACGCCCACCAGTGACTTTTTCCCCTTCCTATCTCTAATCTCCACCCACAATGATTCAACATTTTGTTCATTTGAGCCAATATCATCTCTCACAACTGCCCTGATATCATCCTTTATTAACAGAGCTACCCCACCTCCTTTCTCTTCTTGTCTATCTTTCCGAATCGTCAGATACCCCTGTATGTTTAATTCCCAGTCTTGGCCACCCTGCAACCATGTTTCTGTAATGGCCACCAAATCATACCCATTTGTAATGATTTGTGCCGTCAACTCATTTACTTTATTTCGAATGCTACGTGCGTTTAGTAGAGTGTTTTAATCCTAGTTTTTAAACCATGATTTTTAGTTTTGACCCCTCCTGCAGCCCCTTTATATTCACAGTCACGATTTGTGGCGATTACAAAGTAACTATTAATCATTTCTCGCTACAGGACCAATACTCGCTATCTAAGGCAGACGACCTATTTGCGACGCTGGCAGGAGGCATGACATTCACCAAGCTCGACCTGACTTTGGCCTATATGACGCAGGAGCTGGAGGAGTCTTCGAAGGGCCTCACCTGCATCAACAAGCACAAGGGACTGTTCATCTACAACAGATGCCCGTTTGGAATTCGGTCGGCTGCAGCGATCTTCCAGAGAAACATGGAGAGCCTACACAAGTCGGTACCACGCACGGTGGTTTTTCAGGACGACATATTGGTCACAGGTCGGGACACCATCAAGCACCGACAAAATCTGGAGCAGGTCCTCCAGCGACTGGATCGGGTAGGGCTGCGGCTGAAGAGGCCGAAATGCATCTTCATGGCAACAGAAGTGGAGTTTTTGGGGAGAAAGATCGCAGCGTATGGCATTCAGCCCACAGACGCCAAGACAGAGGCTATCAGGAACGCGCCCAGGCCACAGAACATCACGGACCTGTGGTCATTCCTGGGACTGCTCAACTATTTTGGTAACTTCCTACCGGGGTTAAGCACACTCTTATAGCCCCTACATGTGTTATTGCATAAAGGTGAGAACTGGGTATGGGGAACAAACCAAGTAATTGCTTTTGAGAAAGTCAGAAACATTTTATGCTCCAACAAGCTGCTTGTGTTGTATAACCCGTGTAAAAGACTTGTGCTAGCATGTGACGTGTCGCCGTACGGAGTCGGGTGTGTATTACAACAAGCTAACATTGCGGGGAAGTTGCAACCTGTCGCCTGTGCCTCCAGGAGCTTGTCTAAGGCCGAGAGGGCCTACAGCATGATTGAGAAAGAGGCATTAGCGTGTGTGTTCGGGGTAAAGAAAATGCATCAGTACCTGTTTGGCCTCAAATTTGAGCTGGAAACCGATCACAAGCCCCTCATATCCCTGTTCGCTGAAAACAAGGGAATAAATACTAATGCTTCAGCCCGCATACAAAGTTGGGCACTTCTGCTATCAGCTTATAACTTTACCATCCGCCACAGGCCAGGCACCGAGAACTGTGCGGATGCTCTCAGTCGGCTACCATTGCCCACCACGGGGGTGGAAATGGCACAGCCTGCAAACTTGTTGATAGTGGCGCAGCCCGCAGACTTGTTGATGGTCATGGAAGCGTTTGAAAATGATAAATCACCCGTCACAGCCCGCCAGATTAAGACTTGGACCAGCCAAGATCCTCTGCTGTCTCTAGTAAAAAACTGTGTACTGCATGGGAGCTGGGCCAGCATGCCCATTAAAAAATGCAAGAGCTAATCAAGCCATCCCAGCGGTGAAAGGACAAGCTGTCCATTCAGGCAGACTGCCTGTTGTGGGGTAACCACTTGGTGCTACCAAAAAAGGGCAGGGAAATGTTCATCGCGGATCTCCACAGCGCACACCCGTGTATAGTAATGATGAAAGCGATAGCCAGATTCCACGTGTGGTGGCCCGGTATCGACTCTGACTTAGAGTCCTGTGTACGGCAATGCCACGTGTGTGCTCAGTTGAGCAACGCACCCAGAGAGCCACCACTAAGTTTGTGGTCCTGGCCCTCCAGACAATTGTCGAGGATCCATGTCGACTATGCAGGCCCGTTTCTTGGTAAAATGTTCCTGGTGGTGGTGGATGCTTTTTCTAAATGGATTGAATGTGAAATAATGTCGGGAAGCACTGCCACCGCCACCATTGAAAGCCTGAGGGCCATGTTTGCCACCCACGGCCTGCCTGACATACTGGTCAGTGACAACGGGCCATGTTTCACCAGTGCCGAATTTAAAGAATTCATGACCCGCAATGGGATCAAACATGTCACCTCGGCCTCATTTAAACCAGCCTCCAATGGGCAGGCAGAGCGGGTAGTACAAACCATCAAACAGAGCCTTAAACGAGTCACAGATGGCTCACTCCAAACCCGCCTGTCCCGAGTACTGCACAGCGACCGCACGAAACCCCACTCGCTCACAGGAGTGCCCCCGGCTGAGCTACTCATGAAAAGGACACTTAAATCCAGACTCTCACTAGTTCACCCCAACCTGCATGATCAGGTAGAGAGCAGGCGGCAGCAACAAAATGTAAACGATTGGTCGCGCCACTGTGTCATGGGAAATTGATCTGAATGACCCTGTGTATGTGCTAAACTATGGACATGGTCCCAAGTGGATCACGGGCACGGTGATAGCTAAAGAAGGGAGTAGGGTGTTTGTAGTCAAACTAGACAATGGACAAATTTGCACAAAGCACCTGGACCAAACGAGGCTGCGGTTCACAGACTGCCCTGAACAACCCACAGCTGACACCACCTTTTTCGAGCCCACAACACACACCCAAAGGATCAACGACACCACCCCGGACCAGGAAATAGAACCCATCACGCCCAACAACCCAGCAAGGCCAGGCTCACCCAGCAGCCCTGCAGGGACAACAACACGGCAGCCCAGTAAGGGCACAGCCAACACACCAGAACAGACATTTGTACCGAGGCTGTCCACCAGGGAAAGAGAGGCTCCCAACCGCCTCACCTTGTAAATAGTTTTCACTTTGACTTTGTTGGGGGAGTGATGTTGTGTATCTGTAAAGCATGCACTCCCATGTTCCGCTACCAGTGAACTCATCCCCTGAAGTCCCAAGGGATCCCAGCATCCCTTGGGAGCACTGTATATAAGCCGGCCCCTAAGGCCTGTTCGTAACTCTAGAGTGTCTTAATAAAGACTGAGGTCACTGTTACTTTAACCTCCCTGTGTGCAGCCTCATCTGTGTTAGGAACACAATAGGAACATTCGTAATAAAGTAGATGAAGTGGATTTACAAAAGACCTTCAATAAGGTACCATATTACAGAATGAGTGTGTAAATGGCAAATTAATTTCAACATAGAGAAGTGTGAGGTGGTGCATTCTAGTCGGGGGAATAATGAGGCCACCTACTCCTTAGATAATAAGAGCCTAAATAGAGTAGATCAGCAAAGGGATCGAGGGATACAGATTCAGAAATAATTAAAAGTAGTAACGCGGGTAAACAAGGCCATAAAATGCAAACAAAGCACTGGGCTTCATTTCTGGAGGAACAGAATTGGAAAGCAGAGAAGTTGTGTTAAACTTATTAAGAATCTTGGTAGACCACACATATCTGGTCTTGATATTACAAAAATCAACATCGAGCACTAGAGAAGGTACAAAAAAGATTTTCTCAGGATGATAGCAGAACTGAAAGGAAAGACCAAACAGGTTGGGGCACTTTCTCCAGAAAAGAGAAGGCTGAAGAGTTAACTAAGAGAGATATTTAAATTTATGAAGGGGTTCGATAGGGTAGACATAGAGAAGATATTTTCACTTATGTACAGGACATAAATATAAGATAGTCACTGATAAATCAAATAAGTAATTCAGGAGAAACTTCTTTACCCCGAGAGCAATTAGAATGTGGAATTTGCTACCACATGGAGTAGTTGAGCCAAATAGCATAGATGCCTTTAAGGGAAGCTAGATAAGTACATGAGAGTAAAACGAATAGAAGGATATGCCGATAGGGTTAGATGAAATAGAGTGGGAGGAGGCTCGTATGTGGAACAAATGGCTCGTTTCTGTGCAGAAAGTTCTAAGTAATTCTGTTAGCCACCTAAGGGATACAGTTCTGCTGCTCATGCTTGTAGAGTGACAATTTTAATTTCGGTTGAGTTTGACGTGGAATCACCATTTAACTACAGCAGGGAAGGCTCCAGGCAGGCTATCAAAATGAATGGCTTTTTATTAGAATTTTAATGCAATTTTTTGGAACAGATTTGAGGTGGTTTGGACAATGTGCCGCGAGTGTTAGGAAAATGGTATGTGATTCATTGAAATACCAGGATGATATGGGGATAGATTGTCTGATTGATGAGTTGTCCAGCATCTAACAGGATAGTAAAGTATTTAGCATTAGCATCAGTCAGATCCGTAGAAGTGAAATGGAGGCATTGCTGATGACACAATTGAAGTTGCCAAGGGTGGTGATTTCAGTAGAGGGGGTGTTAAAGTTGATTAATTTGATCTTAACAAAAGGTTGAAACATTCTACAGAGTTATTAAGATAAAGGAATGTGAAAGCGATTTTAGCTACATGAGATGGAAGTTGAGTGATTCAATGGGGCTAAAATGAGAAGCAGAGACATTAGAATGAAAAACACATATGCACTTTTATTATATTTGCTGATGTCTGGTGCTAAGTTAAACAAAATCCAAACATCATGCTAAATTTTTTTCCCTCTAAAATAGATCTTCAGAGATTTCCAGCAAGAACACATGAAATGTCATTCTCTTGGAAAAAGAAAATATATAGAATAGGAGAGATAACACAGAAAGTGCATATCCTTGAGAAAACCTCTTGTTGAGTTTGAGATTCATTACTTTACCTGTTGGTAGTCCTGATGTTACAGGGTCTGTTGTATTTGGTAGTGTCTCGGTCTGCTTCTGGGTAGTAGTGGAAGATAGTGTCGGCAGAGATGATGATGATGTCTGGTTATCACTCTGTAAAGTTGTTGGTGTTGTTGGAAAAATTGTATTCACTGATGTGTAGTTTTCACTCTGTGTAGTTGTTGGTGTTGTTGGTGGGAAAGTTGTACTCACTGATGTATAATTTTCGCTCAGTGTAGTTGAATTTGTTGTTGGAAAAGTTATATTCACTGATGTCTGGTTTTCACTCTGTGTAGTTGTTCGTGTTGTTGAGAAAGTTGGATTCACCGATGTATAGTTTTCACTCGGTGTAGTTGAATTTGTTGTTGGTGGGAAAGTTGTACCCACTGATGTCGTTTCGCTCGTTGTAGTTGTTGGTGTTATTGTTGGGAAAGGTGTATTTACTGATGTCTGGTTTTCACTCTGTGTAGTTAGTGTTGTTGAGAAAGTTGGATTCACCGATGTATAGTTTTCACTCGGTGTAGTTGAATTTGTCGTTGGTGGGAAAGTTGTACCCTCTGATGTCGTTTCGCTCGGTGTAGTTGTTGGTGTTATTGTTGGGAAAGGTGTATTTACTGATGTCTGGTTTTCACTCTGTGTAGTTAGTGTTGTTGAGAAAGTTGGATTCTCTGATGTATAGTTTTCACTCGGTGTAGTTGAATTTGTCGTTGGTGGGAAAGTTGTACCCACTGATGTCGTTTCGCTCAGTGTAGTTGTTGGTGGTGTTGTTGTTGGGAAAGGTGTATTTACTGATGTCTGGTTTTCACTCTGTGTAGTTAGTGTTGTTGAGAAAGTTGGATTCTCTGATGTATAGTTTTCACTCGGTGTAGTTGAATTTGTTGTTGGTGGGAAAGTTTTACCCACTGATGTCGTTTCGCTCGTTGTAGTTGTTGGTGGTGTTGTTGGGAAAGGTGTATTTATTGATGTCTGGTTTTCACTCTGTGTAGTTAGTGCTGTTGAGAAAGTTGGATTCTCTGATGTATAGTTTTCACTCGGTGTAGTTGAATTTGTCGTTGGTGGGAAAGTTGTACCCACTGATGTCGTTTCGCTCAGTGTAGTTGTTGGTGGTGTTGTTGTTGGGAAAGTTGTATTTACTGATGTCGTTTCTCTTGGCGTAGTTATTGTTGTTGAGAAAGTTGGATTCTCTGATGCATAGTTTTCGCTCGGTGTAGTTGTTAGTGTTGTTGAGAAAGTTGGATTCACCGATGTATAGTTTTCACTCGGTGTAGTTGTTAGTGTTGTTGGTGGGAAAGTTGTATTCACTGATATCTGGTTTTCACTCGATGTTGTTGAATTTGTTGTTGAGAAAGTTATATTCACTGATATATAGTTTACGCTCGGTGTAGTTGTTAGTGCTGTTGGTGGGAAAAGTGTATTCACTGATGTCTGGGTTTCACTTGGTGCTTTTATTTTTCTCTTTGTTGCTGTATAGACTGGGTTTTGTGACGACGTTGATGGAAAGGATGATGAAGGTTTCACAGAGTAAGACACATTAACATATTCTGTAGTTGTGTCCATGTAAGCAACTGTATTAGTGGTGACTTGAACAGTTTCACTTGTTGGTATTGCTACCCAGATCTGTAAAAGGAAACGGGTATATTTTAAGTATATGCATAGAGTAGCTCTGAAATTCGGCAGAACCTTGAATTGAAAGGAAGTGCCTGGTGGTGTCCCACAAGATTCTGTGCTGGGGCCTCAAATATGCACTATGTGTATTAATGACTTCGATAACATAATAGAAAGCTACATATCCAAGTTTACCGATGAGACAAAGATTAGTGGCATAGTAAGTAAGTGTAGACAGGAACATAAAATTACAAAGAGATATTGATAAATTATATGAGGGGGTAAAACTGTGGCAGATGGATTTAAACGCAGGTAAGTGTAACGTCATCCATTTAGGACCAAAAAAGGATAGATCTGAGTATTCTTTAAATGGTGAAAAGCTAGGACAAGTGGAGGTCCAAAGATATTTAGTGGTTTATGTACACAAATTACTAAAATGTAGTAGTCAGGTACAAAAAATTAACAAAATGGCTAATGGAATGTTAGCCTTTATAACTAGAGGAATAGAATATAAAGGGAGAAGGTTTTGCTCCAGCAATACAAGGCCCTGGTTAGACGACATCCAGAGTACTGTGTACAGTTCTGGGCATCATGGGAAGGATATGTTGACCTTTGAAGGAGGGCAGCAAAGTTTTGCCAGAATGTTACCAGGGCACCAAAGGTTAAATTATGAGACGAGATTACATAAACTAGGCTAGTATTCCCTGGAATATAGATGGCTAAGGGATGATCTGATTGAGGATTTTAGTATTTAGAAATTGATTGATGGGGTAGATGGAGAGAAACTTTTTCTGCTGGTGGGAGAATCTAAGACAAGGAGACATAAACCTAAAAGCAGAGCCAGGCCATTCAGGAGAGAAGTTAGAAAATACTTCTTCAAGTAAAGGATCGTAGAAGTGTGGAGCTCTCTTCTATAAAAA